>NW_028127541.1:0-52000 GCF_965231255.1 Vanellus vanellus
GTGATGCTGGTCCGCACTGCCTCCTGGAACCCCTTCAAATGCCCCAGAGAATTTGGCCCTCTCTGCTTTCCTGCAAAATCTATCCTCAAAAGCACCTTTTATCACTTTCGGCGCTGTTTGGAGAAGAAAAGGCGAAGTCCAGCTTTTGCTGCCACAGCAAAGGTGCCAGCTGGGAAAAGTGATGCTGGTCCTCACTGCCTCCTGGAACCCCTTCAAATGCCCCAGACAATTTGGCCATCTCTGCTTTCCTGCGGACTCGAGCCTCAAAAGCACCATTTTTCTCTTCAAGAGGTGGTTGGAAAAAAAAAAGACAAACGTCCAGCTTTTGCTGCCACAGCAAAGGTGCCAGCGGGGAAAAGTGATGCTGCTTCTCACTGCCTCCTGGAACCCCTTCAAATGCCCCAGACAATTTGGCCCTCTCTGCTTTCCTGAAAAGTCTATCCTCAAAAGCACCTTTTTTCACTTTCGGCGCTGTTTGGAGCAAAAAAGACAAACGTCCAGCTTTTGCTGCCACAGCAAAGGTGCCAGCGGGGAAAAGTGATGCTGCTTCTCACTGCCTCCTGGAACCCCTTCAAATGCCCCAGACAATTTGGCCCTCTCTGCTTTCCTGCGCACGCTATCCTCAAAAGCACCTTTTTTCACTTTCGGCGCTGTTTGGAGCAAAAAAGACAAACGTCCAGCTTTTGCTGCCACAGCAAAGGTGCCAGCGGGGAAAAGTGATGCTGGTCCTCACTGCCTCCTGGAACCCCTTCAAATGCCCCAGACAATTTGGCCCTCTCTGCTTTCCTGAAAAGTCTATCCTCAAAAGCACCTTTTTTCACTTTTGGCGCTGTTTGGAGCAAAAAAGACAAACGTCCAGCTTTTGCTGCCACAGCAAAGGTGCCAGCAGGGAAAAGTGATGCTGCTTCTCACTGCCTCCTGGAACCCCTTCAAATGCCCCAGACAATTTGGCCCTCTCTGCTTTCCTGAAAAGTCTATCCTCAAAAGCACCTTTTTTCACTTTCGGCGCTGTTTGGAGCAAAAAAGACAAATGTCCAGCTTTTGCTGCCACAGCAAAGGTGCCAGCGGGGAAAAGTGATGCTGCTTCTCACTGCCTCTTGGAACCCCTTCAAATGCCCCAGACAATTTGGCCCTCTCTGCTTTCCTGCGCACTCTATCCTCAAAAGCACCTTTTTTCACTTTCGGCGCTGTTTGGAGCAAAAAAGACAAACGTCCAGCTTTTGCTGCCACAGCAAAGGTGCCAGCGGGGAAAAGTGATGCTGGTCCTCACTGCCTCCTGGAACCCCTTCAAATGCCCCAGACAATTTGGTTCTCTCTCCTTTCCTGAAAAGTCTATCCTCAAAAGCACCTTTTTTCACTTTCGGCGCTGTTTGGAGCAAAAAAGACAAACGTCCAGCTTTTGCTGCCACAGCAAAGGTGCCAGCGGGGAAAAGTGATGCTGGTCCTCACTGCCTCCTGGAACCCCTTCAAACGCCCCAGACAATTTGGCCCTCTCTGCTTTCCTGCGCACGCTATCCTCAAAAGCACCTTTTTTCACTTTCGGCGCTGTTTGGAGCAAAAAAGACAAACGTCCAGCTTTTGCTGCCACAGCAAAGGTGCCAGCGGGGAAAAGTGATGCTGGTCCTCACTGCCTCCTGGAACCCCTTCAAATGCCCCAGACAATTTGGCCCTCTCTGCTTTCCTGAAAAGTCTATCCTCAAAAGCACCTTTTTTCACTTTCAGCGCTGTTTGGAGCAAAAAAGACAAACGTCCAGCTTTTGCTGCCACAGCAAAGGTGCCAGCGGGGAAAAGTGATGCTGCTTCTCACTGCCTCCTGGAACCCCTTCAAATGCCCCAGACAATTTGGCCCTCTCTGCTTTCCTGCGCACGCTATCCTCAAAAGCACCTTTTTTCACTTTCGGTGCTGTTTGGAGCAAAAAAGACAAACGTCCAGCTTTTGCTGCCACAGCAAAGGTGCCAGCGGGGAAAAGTGATGCTGCTTCTCACTGCCTCCTGGAACCCC
Source organism: Vanellus vanellus (assembly GCF_965231255.1). NCBI lineage: Eukaryota > Metazoa > Chordata > Aves > Charadriiformes > Charadriidae > Vanellus > Vanellus vanellus. Next base: position 2,003 of record NW_028127541.1, read on the forward strand.
TTCAAATGCCCCAGACAATTTGGCCCTCTCTGCTTTCCTGAAAAGTCTATCCTCAAAAGCACCTTTTTTCACTTTCGGCGCTGTTTGGAGCAAAAAAGACAAACGTCCAGCTTTTGCTGCCACAGCAAAGGTGCCAGAGGGGAAAAGTGATGCTGGTCATCACTGCCTCCTGGAACCCCTTCAAATGCCCCAGACAATTTGGCCCTCTCTGCTTTCCTGCGCACGCTATCCTCAAAAGCACCTTTTTTCACTTTCGGCGCTGTTTGGAGCAAAAAAGACAAACGTCCAGCTTTTGCTGCCACAGCAAAGGTGCCAGCAGGGAAAAGTGATGCTGCTTCTCACTGCCTCCTGGAACCCCTTCAAATGCCCCAGACAATTTGGCCCTCTCTGCTTTCCTGAAAAGTCTATCCTCAAAAGCACCTTTTTTCACTTTCGGCGCTGTTTGGAGCAAAAAAGACAAATGTCCAGCTTTTGCTGCCACAGCAAAGGTGCCAGCTGGGAAAAGTGATGCTGGTCCTCACTGCCTCTTGGAACCCCTTCAAATGCCCCAGACAATTTGGCCCTCTCTGCTTTCCTGCGGACTCGAGCCTCAAAAGCACCTTTTTTTTACTCTCGGCTGCCTCCGCAGCAAAAAAGACAAACGTCCAGCTTTTGCTGCCACAGCAAAGGTGCCAGCGGGGAAAAGTGATGCTGGTCCTCACTGCCTCCTGGAACCCCTTCAAATGCCCCAGACAATTTGGCCCTCTCTGCTTTCCTGCAGTCTCAAGCCTCAAAAACACTTTTTTTTTAGTCTCGGCAGCCTCCGCAGCAAAAAAGACAAACGTCCAGCTTTTGCTGCCACAGCAAATGTGCCAGCAGGGAAAAGTGATGCTGGTCCGCACTGCCTCCTGGAACCCCTTCAAATGCCCCAGACAATTTGGCCCTCTCTGCTTTCCTGCGCACGCTATCCTCAAAAGCACCTTTTTTCACTATCGACAGATTCCGGAGCAAAAAAGACAAACGTCCTGCTTTTGCTGCCATAGCAAAGGTTCCAGCGGAGAAAAGTGATGCTGGTCCTCACGGCTTCCTGGAACCCCTTCAAATGCCCCAGACAATTTGGCCCCCTCTGCTTTCCTGCGGACTCGAGCCTCAAAAGCACCTTTTTTCACTTTCGGCGCTGTTTATTGCAAAAAAGACAAACGTCCAGCTTTTGCTGCCACAGCAAAGGTGCCAGCGGGGAAAAGTGATGCTGGTCCTCACTACCTCCTGGAACCCCTTCAAATGCCCCAGACAAATTGGCCCTCTCTGCTTTGCTGTGGACTCGAGCGTCAAATGAAACTTTTTTCACTTTTGGCATCCTCCGCAGCAAAAAAGACAAACGTCCAGCTTTTGCTGCCACAGCAAAGGTGCCAGCGGGGAAAAGTGATGCTGGTCCGCACTGCCTCCTGGAACCCCTTCAAATGCCCCAGAGAATTTGGCCCTCTCTGCTTTCCTGCAAAATCTATCCTCAAAAGCACCTTTTATCACTTTCGGCGCTGTTTGGAGAAGAAAAGGCGAAGTCCAGCTTTTGCTGCCACAGCAAAGGTGCCAGCTGGGAAAAGTGATGCTGGTCCTCACTGCCTCCTGGAACCCCTTCAAATGCCCCAGACAATTTGGCCATCTCTGCTTTCCTGCGGACTCGAGCCTCAAAAGCACCATTTTTCTCTTCAAGAGGTGGTTGGAAAAAAAAAAGACAAACGTCCAGCTTTTGCTGCCACAGCAAAGGTGCCAGCGGGGAAAAGTGATGCTGCTTCTCACTGCCTCCTGGAACCCCTTCAAATGCCCCAGACAATTTGGCCCTCTCTGCTTTCCTGAAAAGTCTATCCTCAAAAGCACCTTTTTTCACTTTCGGCGCTGTTTGGAGCAAAAAAGACAAACGTCCAGCTTTTGCTGCCACAGCAAAGGTGCCAGCGGGGAAAAGTGATGCTGCTTCTCACTGCCTCCTGGAACCCCTTCAAATGCCCCAGACAATTTGGCCCTCTCTGCTTTCCTGCGCACGCTATCCTCAAAAGCACCTTTTTTCACTTTCGGCGCTGTTTGGAGCAAAAAAGACAAACGTCCAGCTTTTGCTGCCACAGCAAAGGTGCCAGCGGGGAAAAGTGATGCTGGTCCTCACTGCCTCCTGGAACCCCTTCAAATGCCCCAGACAATTTGGCCCTCTCTGCTTTCCTGAAAAGTCTATCCTCAAAAGCACCTTTTTTCACTTTTGGCGCTGTTTGGAGCAAAAAAGACAAACGTCCAGCTTTTGCTGCCACAGCAAAGGTGCCAGCAGGGAAAAGTGATGCTGCTTCTCACTGCCTCCTGGAACCCCTTCAAATGCCCCAGACAATTTGGCCCTCTCTGCTTTCCTGAAAAGTCTATCCTCAAAAGCACCTTTTTTCACTTTCGGCGCTGTTTGGAGCAAAAAAGACAAATGTCCAGCTTTTGCTGCCACAGCAAAGGTGCCAGCGGGGAAAAGTGATGCTGCTTCTCACTGCCTCCTGGAACCCCTTCAAATGCCCCAGACAATTTGGCCCTCTCTGCTTTCCTGCGCACTCTATCCTCAAAAGCACCTTTTTTCACTTTCGGCGCTGTTTGGAGCAAAAAAGACAAACGTCCAGCTTTTGCTGCCACAGCAAAGGTGCCAGCGGGGAAAAGTGATGCTGGTCCTCACTGCCTCCTGGAACCCCTTCAAATGCCCCAGACAATTTGGTTCTCTCTCCTTTCCTGAAAAGTCTATCCTCAAAAGCACCTTTTTTCACTTTCGGCGCTGTTTGGAGCAAAAAAGACAAACGTCCAGCTTTTGCTGCCACAGCAAAGGTGCCAGCGGGGAAAAGTGATGCTGGTCCTCACTGCCTCCTGGAACCCCTTCAAACGCCCCAGACAATTTGGCCCTCTCTGCTTTCCTGCGCACGCTATCCTCAAAAGCACCTTTTTTCACTTTCGGCGCTGTTTGGAGCAAAAAAGACAAACGTCCAGCTTTTGCTGCCACAGCAAAGGTGCCAGCGGGGAAAAGTGATGCTGGTCCTCACTGCCTCCTGGAACCCCTTCAAATGCCCCAGACAATTTGGCCCTCTCTGCTTTCCTGAAAAGTCTATCCTCAAAAGCACCTTTTTTCACTTTCGGCGCTGTTTGGAGCAAAAAAGACAAACGTCCAGCTTTTGCTGCCACAGCAAAGGTGCCAGCGGGGAAAAGTGATGCTGCTTCTCACTGCCTCCTGGAACCCCTTCAAATGCCCCAGACAATTTGGCCCTCTCTGCTTTCCTGCGCACGCTATCCTCAAAAGCACCTTTTTTCACTTTCGGCGCTGTTTGGAGCAAAAAAGACAAACGTCCAGCTTTTGCTGCCACAGCAAAGGTGCCAGCGGGGAAAAGTGATGCTGGTCCTCACTGCCTCCTGGAACCCCTTCAAATGCCCCAGACAATTTGGTTCTCTCTCCTTTCCTGAAAAGTCTATCCTCAAAAGCACCTTTTTTCACTTTCGGCGCTGTTTGGAGCAAAAAAGACAAACGTCCAGCTTTTGCTGCCACAGCAAAGGTGCCAGCAGGGAAAAGTGATGCTGCTTCTCACTGCCTCCTGGAACCCCTTCAAATGCCCCAGACAATTTGGCCCTCTCTGCTTTCCTGAAAAGTCTATCCTCAAAAGCACCTTTTTTCACTTTCGGCGCTGTTTGGAGCAAAAAAGACAAATGTCCAGCTTTTGCTGCCACAGCAAAGGTGCCAGCGGGGAAAAGTGATGCTGCTTCTCACTGCCTCCTGGAACCCCTTCAAATGCCCCAGACAATTTGGCCCTCTCTGCTTTCCTGCGCACTCTATCCTCAAAAGCACCTTTTTTCACTTTCGGCGCTGTTTGGAGCAAAAAAGACAAACGTCCAGCTTTTGCTGCCACAGCAAAGGTGCCAGCGGGGAAAAGTGATGCTGGTCCTCACTGCCTCCTGGAACCCCTTCAAATGCCCCAGACAATTTGGTTCTCTCTCCTTTCCTGAAAAGTCTATCCTCAAAAGCACCTTTTTTCACTTTCGGCGCTGTTTGGAGCAAAAAAGACAAACGTCCAGCTTTTGCTGCCACAGCAAAGGTGCCAGCTGGGAAAAGTGATGCTGGTCCTCACTGCCTCCTGGAACCCCTTCAAATGCCCCAGACAATTTGGCCCTCTCTGCTTTCCTGCGCACTCTATCCTCAAAAGCACCTTTTTTCACTTTCGGCGCTGTTTGGAGCAAAAAAGACAAACGTCCAGCTTTTGCTGCCACAGCAAAGGTGCCAGCGGGGAAAAGTGATGCTGGTCCTCACTGCCTCCTGGAACCCCTTCAAACGCCCCAGACAATTTGGCCCTCTCTGCTTTCCTGAAAAGTCTATCCTCAAAAGCACCTTTTTTCACTTTCGGCGCTGTTTGGAGCAAAAAAGACAAACGTCCAGCTTTTGCTCCCACAGCAAAGGTGCCAGCGGGGAAAAGTGATGCTGGTCCTCACTGCCTCCTGGAACCCCTTCAAATGCCCCAGACAATTTGGCCCTCTCTGCTTTCCTGCGCACTCTATCCTCAAAAACACCTTTTTTCACTTTCAGCGCTGTTTGGAGCAAAAAAGACAAACGTCCAGCTTTTGCTGCCACAGCAAAGGTGCCAGCGGGGAAAAGTGATGCTGCTTCTCACTGCCTCCTGGAACCCCTTCAAATGCCCCAGACAATTGGGCCCTCTCTCCTTTCCTGAAAAGTCTATCCTCAAAAGCACCTTTTTTCACTTTCGGCGCTGTTTGGAGCAAAAAAGACAAACGTCCAGCTTTTGCTGCCACAGCAAAGGTGCCAGCGGGGAAAAGTGATGCTGCTTCTCACTGCCTCCTGGAACCCCTTCAAATGCCCCAGACAATTTGGCCCTCTCTGCTTTCCTGCGCACGCTATCCTCAAAAGCACCTTTTTTCACTTTCGGCGCTGTTTGGAGCAAAAAAGACAAACGTCCAGCTTTTGCTGCCACAGCAAAGGTGCCAGCGGGGAAAAGTGATGCTGGTCCTCACTGCCTCCTGGAACCCCTTCAAATGCCCCAGACAATTTGGCCCTCTCTGCTTTCCTGCGCACGCTATCCTCAAAAGCACCTTTTTTCACTTTCGGCGCTGTTTGGAGCAAAAAAGACAAACGTCCAGCTTTTGCTGCCACAGCAAAGGTGCCAGCAGGGAAAAGTGATGCTGCTTCTCACTGCCTCCTGGAACCCCTTCAAATGCCCCAGACAATTTGGCCCTCTCTGCTTTCCTGAAAAGTCTATCCTCAAAAGCACCTTTTTTCACTTTCGGCGCTGTTTGGAGCAAAAAAGACAAATGTCCAGCTTTTGCTGCCACAGCAAAGGTGCCAGCGGGGAAAAGTGATGCTGCTTCTCACTGCCTCCTGGAACCCCTTCAAATGCCCCAGACAATTTGGCCCTCTCTGCTTTCCTGCGCACTCTATCCTCAAAAGCACCTTTTTTCACTTTCGGCGCTGTTTGGAGCAAAAAAGACAAACGTCCAGCTTTTGCTGCCACAGCAAAGGTGCCAGCGGGGAAAAGTGATGCTGGTCCTCACTGCCTCCTGGAACCCCTTCAAATGCCCCAGACAATTTGGTTCTCTCTCCTTTCCTGAAAAGTCTATCCTCAAAAGCACCTTTTTTCACTTTCGGCGCTGTTTGGAGCAAAAAAGACAAACGTCCAGCTTTTGCTGCCACAGCAAAGGTGCCAGCGGGGAAAAGTGATGCTGGTCCTCACTGCCTCCTGGAACCCCTTCAAATGCCCCAGACAATTTGGCCCTCTCTGCTTTCCTGCGCACTCTATCCTCAAAAGCACCTTTTTTCACTTTCGGCGCTTTTTGGAGCAAAAAAGACAAACGTCCAGCTTTTGCTGCCACAGCAAAGGTGCCAGCGGGGAAAAGTGATGCTGCTTCTCACTGCCTCCTGGAACCCTTTCAAACGCCCCAGACAATTTGGCCCTCTCTGCTTTCCTGCGCACGCTATCCTCAAAAGCACCTTTTTTCACTTTCGGCGCTGTTTGGAGCAAAAAAGACAAACGTCCAGCTTTTGCTGCCACAGCAAAGGTGCCAGCGGGGAAAAGTGATGCTGGTCCTCACTGCCTCCTGGAACCCCTTCAAATGCCCCAGACAATTTGGCCCTCTCTGCTTTCCTGAAAAGTCTATCCTCAAAAGCACCTTTTTTCACTTTCGGCGCTGTTTGGAGCAAAAAAGACAAACGTCCAGCTTTTGCTGCCACAGCAAAGGTGCCAGCGGGGAAAAGTGATGCTGCTTCTCACTGCCTCCTGGAACCCCTTCAAATGCCCCAGACAATTTGGCCCTCTCTGCTTTCCTGCGCACTCTATCCTCAAAAGCACCTTTTTTCACTTTCGGCGCTGTTTGGAGCAAAAAAGACAAACGTCCAGCTTTTGCTGCCACAGCAAAGGTGCCAGCGGGGAAAAGTGATGCTGGTCCTCACTGCCTCCTGGAACCCCTTCAAATGCCCCAGACAATTTGGCCCTCTCTGCTTTCCTGCGCACTCTATCCTCAAAAGCACCTTTTTTCACTTTCGGCGCTGTTTGGAGCAAAAAAGACAAACGTCCAGCTTTTGCTGCCACAGCAAAGGTGCCAGCGGGGAAAAGTGATGCTGGTCCTCACTGCCTCCTGGAACCCCTTCAAATGCCCCAGACAATTTGGCCCTCTCTGCTTTCCTGAAAAGTCTATCCTCAAAAACACCTTTTTTCACTTTCAGCGCTGTTTGGAGCAAAAAAGACAAACGTCCAGCTTTTGCTGCCACAGCAAAGGTGCCAGCGGGGAAAAGTGATGCTGGTCCTCACTGCCTCCTGGAACCCCTTCAAATGCCCCAGACAATTGGGCCCTCTCTCCTTTCCTGAAAAGTCTATCCTCAAAAGCACCTTTTTTCACTTTCGGCGCTGTTTGGAGCAAAAAAGACAAACGTCCAGCTTTTGCTGCCACAGCAAAGGTGCCAGCGGGGAAAAGTGATGCTGCTTCTCACTGCCTCCTGGAACCCCTTCAAATGCCCCAGACAATTTGGCCCTCTCTGCTTTCCTGCGCACGCTATCCTCAAAAGCACCTTTTTTCACTTTCGGCGCTGTTTGGAGCAAAAAAGACAAACGTCCAGCTTTTGCTGCCACAGCAAAGGTGCCAGCGGGGAAAAGTGATGCTGGTCCTCACTGCCTCCTGGAACCCCTTCAAATGCCCCAGACAATTTGGCCCTCTCTGCTTTCCTGCGCACGCTATCCTCAAAAGCACCTTTTTTCACTTTCGGCGCTGTTTGGAGCAAAAAAGACAAACGTCCAGCTTTTGCTGCCACAGCAAAGGTGCCAGCAGGGAAAAGTGATGCTGCTTCTCACTGCCTCCTGGAACCCCTTCAAATGCCCCAGACAATTTGGCCCTCTCTGCTTTCCTGAAAAGTCTATCCTCAAAAGCACCTTTTTTCACTTTCGGCGCTGTTTGGAGCAAAAAAGACAAATGTCCAGCTTTTGCTGCCACAGCAAAGGTGCCAGCGGGGAAAAGTGATGCTGCTTCTCACTGCCTCCTGGAACCCCTTCAAATGCCCCAGACAATTTGGCCCTCTCTGCTTTCCTGCGCACTCTATCCTCAAAAGCACCTTTTTTCACTTTCGGCGCTGTTTGGAGCAAAAAAGACAAACGTCCAGCTTTTGCTGCCACAGCAAAGGTGCCAGCGGGGAAAAGTGATGCTGGTCCTCACTGCCTCCTGGAACCCCTTCAAATGCCCCAGACAATTTGGTTCTCTCTCCTTTCCTGAAAAGTCTATCCTCAAAAGCACCTTTTTTCACTTTCGGCGCTGTTTGGAGCAAAAAAGACAAACGTCCAGCTTTTGCTGCCACAGCAAAGGTGCCAGCGGGGAAAAGTGATGCTGGTCCTCACTGCCTCCTGGAACCCCTTCAAATGCCCCAGACAATTTGGCCCTCTCTGCTTTCCTGCGCACTCTATCCTCAAAAGCACCTTTTTTCACTTTCGGCGCTTTTTGGAGCAAAAAAGACAAACGTCCAGCTTTTGCTGCCACAGCAAAGGTGCCAGCGGGGAAAAGTGATGCTGCTTCTCACTGCCTCCTGGAACCCTTTCAAACGCCCCAGACAATTTGGCCCTCTCTGCTTTCCTGCGCACGCTATCCTCAAAAGCACCTTTTTTCACTTTCGGCGCTGTTTGGAGCAAAAAAGACAAACGTCCAGCTTTTGCTGCCACAGCAAAGGTGCCAGCGGGGAAAAGTGATGCTGGTCCTCACTGCCTCCTGGAACCCCTTCAAATGCCCCAGACAATTTGGCCCTCTCTGCTTTCCTGAAAAGTCTATCCTCAAAAGCACCTTTTTTCACTTTCGGCGCTGTTTGGAGCAAAAAAGACAAACGTCCAGCTTTTGCTGCCACAGCAAAGGTGCCAGCGGGGAAAAGTGATGCTGCTTCTCACTGCCTCCTGGAACCCCTTCAAATGCCCCAGACAATTTGGCCCTCTCTGCTTTCCTGCGCACTCTATCCTCAAAAGCACCTTTTTTCACTTTCGGCGCTGTTTGGAGCAAAAAAGACAAACGTCCAGCTTTTGCTGCCACAGCAAAGGTGCCAGCGGGGAAAAGTGATGCTGGTCCTCACTGCCTCCTGGAACCCCTTCAAATGCCCCAGACAATTTGGCCCTCTCTGCTTTCCTGAAAAGTCTATCCTCAAAAACACCTTTTTTCACTTTCAGCGCTGTTTGGAGCAAAAAAGACAAACGTCCAGCTTTTGCTGCCACAGCAAAGGTGCCAGCGGGGAAAAGTGATGCTGGTCCTCACTGCCTCCTGGAACCCCTTCAAATGCCCCAGACAATTTGGCCCTCTCTGCTTTCCTGCGCACTCTATCCTCAAAAGCACCTTTTTTCACTTTCGGCGCTGTTTGGAGCAAAAAAGACAAACGTCCAGCTTTTGCTGCCACAGCAAAGGTGCCAGCGGGGAAAAGTGATGCTGGTCCTCACTGCCTCCTGGAACCCCTTCAAATGCCCCAGACAATTTGGCCCTCTCTGCTTTCCTGAAAAGTCTATCCTCAAAAGCACTTTTTTCACTTTCGGCGCTGTTTGGAGCAAAAAAGACAAACGTCCAGCTTTTGCTGCCACAGCAAAGGTGCCAGCGGGGAAAAGTGATGCTGCTTCTCACTGCCTCCTGGAACCCCTTCAAATGCCCCAGACAATTTGGCCCTCTCTGCTTTCCTGCGCACGCTATCCTCAAAAGCACCTTTTTTCACTTTCGGCGCTGTTTGGAGCAAAAAAGACAAACGTCCAGCTTTTGCTGCCACAGCAAAGGTGCCAGCGGAGAAAAGTGATGCTGCTTCTCACTGCCTCCTGGAACCCCTTCAAATGCCCCAGACAATTTGGCCCTCTCTGCTTTCCTGCAAAATCTATCCTCAAAAGCACCTTTTTTCACTTTCGGCGCTGTTTGGAGAAGAAAAGGCGAAGTCCAGCTTTTGCTGCCACAGCAAAGGTGCCAGCTGGGAAAAGTGATGCTGGTCCTCACTGCCTCCTGGAACCCCTTCAAATGCCCCAGACAATTTGGCCCTCTCTGCTTTCCTGCGGACTCGAGCCTCAAAAGCACCTTTTTTTTACTCTCGGCTGCCTCCGCATCAAAAAAGACAAACGTGCAGCTTTTGCTGCCACAGCAAAGGTGCCAGCGGGGAAAAGTGATGCTGGTCCTCACTGCCTCCTGGAACCCCTTCAAATGCCCCAGACAATTTGGCCCTCTCTGCTTTCCTGCAGTCTCAAGCCTCAAAAACACTTTTTTTTTAGTCTCGGCAGCCTCCGCAGCAAAAAAGACAAACGTCCAGCTTTTGCTGCCACAGCAAATGTGCCAGCAGGGAAAAGTGATGCTGGTCCGCACTGCCTCCTGGAACCCCTTCAAATGCCCCAGACAATTTGGCCCTCTCTGCTTTCCTGCGCACGCTATCCTCAAAAGCACCTTTTTTCACTATCGACAGATTCCGGAGCAAAAAAGACAAACGTCCTGCTTTTGCTGCCACAGCAAAGGTGCCAGCTGGGAAAAGTGATGCTGGTCCTCACTGCCTCCTGGAACCCCTTCAAATGCCCCAGAAAAATTGGCCCTCTCTGCTTTCCTGCGGACTCGAGCCTCAAAAGCACTTTTTTTTCATACTCGGCAGCCTCTGGAGCAAAAAATACAAACGTCCAGCTTTTGCTGTATCAGTAAAGATGCTAGCAGTGAAAAGTGATGCTGGTCCTCACTGCCTCCTGGAACCCCTTCAAATGCCCCAGAGAATTTGGCCCTCTCTGCTTTCCTGCAAAATCTATCCTCAAAAGCACCTTTTATCACTTTCGGCGCTGTTTGGAGAAGAAAAGGCGAAGTCCAGCTTTTGCTGCCACAGCAAAGGTGCCAGCTGGGAAAAGTGATGCTGGTCCTCACTGCCTCCTGGAACCCCTTCAAATGCCCCAGACAATTTGGCCATCTCTGCTTTCCTGCGGACTCGAGCCTCAAAAGCACCATTTTTCTCTTCAAGAGGTGGTTGGAAAAAAAAAAGAGAAACGTCCAGCTTTTGCTGCCACAGCAAAGGTGCCAGCGGGGAAAAGTGATGCTGCTTCTCACTGCCTCCTGGAACCCCTTCAAATGCCCCAGACAATTTGGCCCTCTCTGCTTTCCTGAAAAGTCTATCCTCAAAAGCACCTTTTTTCACTTTCGGCGCTGTTTGGAGCAAAAAAGACAAACGTCCAGCTTTTGCTGCCACAGCAAAGGTGCCAGCGGGGAAAAGTGATGCTGGTCCTCACTGCCTCCTGGAACCCCTTCAAACGCCCCAGACAATTTGGCCCTCTCTGCTTTCCTGCGCACGCTATCCTCAAAAGCACCTTTTTTCACTTTCGGCGCTGTTTGGAGCAAAAAAGACAAACGTCCAGCTTTTGCTGCCACAGCAAAGGTGCCAGCGGGGAAAAGTGATGCTGGTCCTCACTGCCTCCTGGAACCCCTTCAAATGCCCCAGACAATTTGGCCCTCTCTGCTTTCCTGAAAAGTCTATCCTCAAAAGCACCTTTTTTCACTTTAGGCGCTGTTTGGAGCAAAAAAGACAAACGTCCAGCTTTTGCTGCCACAGCAAAGGTGCCAGCGGGGAAAAGTGATGCTGGTCCTCATTGCCTCCTGGAACCCCTTCAAATGGCCCAGACAATTTGGCCCTCTCTGCTTTCCTGCGCACTCTATCCTCAAAAGCACCTTTTTTCACTTTCAGCGCTGTTTGGAGCAAAAAAGACAAACGTCCAGCTTTTGCTGCCACAGCAAAGGTGCCAGCGGGGAAAAGTGATGCTGCTTCTCACTGCCTCCTGGAACCCCTTCAAATGCCCCAGACAATTTGGCCCTCTCTGCTTTCCTGCGCACGCTATCCTCAAAAGCACCTTTTTTCACTTTCAGCGCTGTTTGGAGCAAAAAAGACAAACGTCCAGCTTTTGCTGCCACAGCAAAGGTGCCAGCGGGGAAAAGTGATGCTGGTCCTCACTGCCTCCTGGAACCCCTTCAAATGCCCCAGACAATTTGGCCCTCTCTGCTTTCCTGCGCACTCTATCCTCAAAAGCACCTTTTTTCACTTTCGGCGCTGTTTGGAGCAAAAAAGACAAACGTCCAGCTTTTGCTGCCACAGCAAAGGTGCCAGCGGGGAAAAGTGATGCTGGTCCTCACTGCCTCCTGGAACCCCTTCAAATGCCCCAGACAATTTGGCCCTCTCTGCTTTCCTGAAAAGTCTATCCTCAAAAGCACTTTTTTCACTTTCGGCGCTGTTTGGAGCAAAAAAGACAAACGTCCAGCTTTTGCTGCCACAGCAAAGGTGCCAGCGGGGAAAAGTGATGCTGCTTCTCACTGCCTCCTGGAACCCCTTCAAATGCCCCAGACAATTTGGCCCTCTCTGCTTTCCTGCGCACGCTATCCTCAAAAGCACCTTTTTTCACTTTCGGCGCTGTTTGGAGCAAAAAAGACAAACGTCCAGCTTTTGCTGCCACAGCAAAGGTGCCAGCGGAGAAAAGTGATGCTGCTTCTCACTGCCTCCTGGAACCCCTTCAAATGCCCCAGACAATTTGGCCCTCTCTGCTTTCCTGCAAAATCTATCCTCAAAAGCACCTTTTTTCACTTTCGGCGCTGTTTGGAGAAGAAAAGGCGAAGTCCAGCTTTTGCTGCCACAGCAAAGGTGCCAGCTGGGAAAAGTGATGCTGGTCCTCACTGCCTCCTGGAACCCCTTCAAATGCCCCAGACAATTTGGCCCTCTCTGCTTTCCTGCGGACTCGAGCCTCAAAAGCACCTTTTTTTTACTCTCGGCTGCCTCCGCAGCAAAAAAGACAAACGTGCAGCTTTTGCTGCCACAGCAAAGGTGCCAGCGGGGAAAAGTGATGCTGGTCCTCACTGCCTCCTGGAACCCCTTCAAATGCCCCAGACAATTTGGCCCTCTCTGCTTTCCTGCAGTCTCAAGCCTCAAAAACACTTTTTTTTTAGTCTCGGCAGCCTCCGCAGCAAAAAAGACAAACGTCCAGCTTTTGCTGCCACAGCAAATGTGCCAGCAGGGAAAAGTGATGCTGGTCCGCACTGCCTCCTGGAACCCCTTCAAATGCCCCAGACAATTTGGCCCTCTCTGCTTTCCTGCGCACGCTATCCTCAAAAGCACCTTTTTTCACTATCGACAGATTCCGGAGCAAAAAAGACAAACGTCCCTGCTTTTGCTGCCACAGCAAAGGTGCCAGCTGGGAAAAGTGATGCTGGTCCTCACTGCCTCCTGGAACCCCTTCAAATGCCCCAGAAAAATTGGCCCTCTCTGCTTTCCTGCGGACTCGAGCCTCAAAAGCACTTTTTTTTCATACTCGGCAGCCTCTGGAGCAAAAAATACAAACGTCCAGCTTTTGCTGTATCAGTAAAGATGCCAGCAGTGAAAAGTGATGCTGGTCCTCACTGCCTCCTGGAACCCCTTCAAATGCCCCAGAGAATTTGGCCCTCTCTGCTTTCCTGCAAAATCTATCCTCAAAAGCACCTTTTATCACTTTCGGCGCTGTTTGGAGAAGAAAAGGCGAAGTCCAGCTTTTGCTGCCACAGCAAAGGTGCCAGCTGGGAAAAGTGATGCTGGTCCTCACTGCCTCCTGGAACCCCTTCAAATGCCCCAGACAATTTGGCCATCTCTGCTTTCCTGCGGACTCGAGCCTCAAAAGCACCATTTTTCTCTTCAAGAGGTGGTTGGAAAAAAAAAAGAGAAACGTCCAGCTTTTGCTGCCACAGCAAAGGTGCCAGCGGGGAAAAGTGATGCTGCTTCTCACTGCCTCCTGGAACCCCTTCAAATGCCCCAGACAATTTGGCCCTCTCTGCTTTCCTGAAAAGTCTATCCTCAAAAGCACCTTTTTTCACTTTCGGCGCTGTTTGGAGCAAAAAAGACAAACGTCCAGCTTTTGCTGCCACAGCAAAGGTGCCAGCGGGGAAAAGTGATGCTGCTTCTCACTGCCTCCTGGAACCCCTTCAAATGCCCCAGACAATTTGGCCCTCTCTGCTTTCCTGAAAAGTCTATCCTCAAAAGCACCTTTTTTCACTTTCGGCGCTGTTTGGAGCAAAAAAGACAAATGTCCAGCTTTTGCTGCCACAGCAAAGGTGCCAGCGGGGAAAAGTGATGCTGCTTCTCACTGCCTCCTGGAACCCCTTCAAATGCCCCAGACAATTTGGCCCTCTCTGCTTTCCTGCGCACTCTATCCTCAAAAGCACCTTTTTTCACTTTCGGCGCTGTTTGGAGCAAAAAAGACAAACGTCCAGCTTTTGCTGCCACAGCAAAGGTGCCAGCGGGGAAAAGTGATGCTGGTCCTCACTGCCTCCTGGAACCCCTTCAAATGCCCCAGACAATTTGGTTCTCTCTCCTTTCCTGAAAAGTCTATCCTCAAAAGCACCTTTTTTCACTTTCGGCGCTGTTTGGAGCAAAAAAGACAAACGTCCAGCTTTTGCTGCCACAGCAAAGGTGCCAGCGGGGAAAAGTGATGCTGGTCCTCACTGCCTCCTGGAACCCCTTCAAACGCCCCAGACAATTTGGCCCTCTCTGCTTTCCTGCGCACGCTATCCTCAAAGCACCTTTTTTCACTTTCGGCGCTGTTTGGAGCAAAAAGACAAACGTCCAGCTTTTGCTGCCACAGCAAAGGTGCCAGCGGGGAAAAGTGATGCTGGTCCTCACTGCCTCCTGGAACCCCTTCAAATGCCCCAGACAATTTGGCCCTCTCTGCTTTCCTGAAAAGTCTATCCTCAAAAGCACCTTTTTTTCACTTTAGGCGCTGTTTGGAGCAAAAAAGACAAACGTCCAGCTTTTGCTGCCACAGCAAAGGTGCCAGCGGGGAAAAGTGATGCTGGTCCTCATTGCCTCCTGGAACCCCTTCAAATGGCCCAGACAATTTGGCCCTCTCTGCTTTCCTGCGCACTCTATCCTCAAAAGCACCTTTTTTTCACTTTCAGCGCTGTTTGGAGCAAAAAAGACAAACGTCCAGCTTTTGCTGCCACAGCAAAGGTGCCAGCGGGAAAAGTGATGCTGCTTCTCACTGCCTCCTGGAACCCCTCAAATGCCCCAGACAATTTGGCCCTCTCTGCTTTCCTGCGCACGCTATCCTCAAAAGCACCTTTTTTCACTTTCGGTGCTGTTTGGAGCAAAAAAGACAAACGTCCAGCTTTTGCTGCCACAGCAAAGGTGCCAGCGGGGAAAAGTGATGCTGCTTCTCACTGCCTCCTGGAACCCCTTCAAATGCCCCAGACAATTTGGCCCTCTCTGCTTTCCTGCGCACGCTATCCTCAAAAGCACCTTTTTTCACTTTCGGCGCTGTTTGGAGCAAAAAAGACAAACGTCCAGCTTTTGCTGCCACAGCAAAGGTGCCAGCAGGGAAAAGTGATGCTGCTTCTCACTGCCTCCTGGAACCCCTTCAAATGCCCCAGACAATTTGGCCCTCTCTGCTTTCCTGAAAAGTCTATCCTCAAAAGCACCTTTTTTCACTTTCGGCGCTGTTTGGAGCAAAAAAGACAAATGTCCAGCTTTTGCTGCCACAGCAAAGGTGCCAGCGGGGAAAAGTGATGCTGCTTCTCACTGCCTCCTGGAACCCCTTCAAATGCCCCCGACAATTTGGCCCTCTCTGCTTTCCTGCGCACTCTATCCTCAAAAGCACCTTTTTTCACTTTCGGCGCTGTTTGGAGCAAAAAAGACAAACGTCCAGCTTTTGCTGCCACAGCAAAGGTGCCAGCGGGGAAAAGTGATGCTGGTCCTCACTGCCTCCTGGAACCCCTTCAAATGCCCCAGACAATTTGGCCCTCTCTGCTTTCCTGAAAAGTCTATCCTCAAAAGCACCTTTTTTCACTTTCGGCGCTGTTTGGAGCAAAAAAGACAAACGTCCAGCTTTTGCTGCCACAGCAAAGGTGCCAGCGGGGAAAAGTGATGCTGCTTCTCACTGCCTCCTGGAACCCTTCAAATGCCCCAGACAATTTGGCCCTCTCTGCTTTCCTGCGCACTCTATCCTCAAAAGCACCTTTTTTCACTTTCGGCGCTGTTTGGAGCAAAAAAAGACAAACGTCCAGCTTTTGCTGCCACAGCAAAGGTGCCAGCGGGGAAAAGTGATGCTGGTCCTCACTGCCTCCTGGAACCCCTTCAAATGCCCCAGACCAATTTGGCCCTCTCTGCTTTCCTGCGCACTCTATCCTCAAAAACACCTTTTTTCACTTTTGGCGCTGTTTGGAGCAAAAAAGACAAACGTCCAGCTTTTGCTGCCACAGCAAAGGTGCCAGCGGGGAAAAGTGATGCTGGTCCTCACTGCCTCCTGGAACCCCTTCAAATGCCCCAGACAATTTGGCCCTCTCTGCTTTCCTGAAAAGTCTATCCTCAAAAGCACCTTTTTTCACTTTCGGCGCTGTTTGGAGCAAAAAAGACAAACGTCCAGCTTTTGCTGCCACAGCAAAGGTGCCAGCGGGGAAAAGTGATGCTGGTCCTCACTGCCTCCTGGAACCCCTTCAAATGCCCCAGACAATTTGGCCCTCTCTGCTTTCCTGAAAAGTCTATCCTCAAAAGCACTTTTTTCACTTTCGGCGCTGTTTGGAGCAAAAAAGACAAACGTCCAGCTTTTGCTGCCACAGCAAAGGTGCCAGCGGGGAAAAGTGATGCTGCTTCTCACTGCCTCCTGGAACCCCTTCAAATGCCCCAGACAATTTGGCCCTCTCTGCTTTCCTGCGCACGCTATCCTCAAAAGCACCTTTTTTCACTTTCGGCGCTGTTTGGAGCAAAAAAGACAAACGTCCAGCTTTTGCTGCCACAGCAAAGGTGCCAGCGGAGAAAAGTGATGCTGCTTCTCACTGCCTCCTGGAACCCCTTCAAATGCCCCAGACAATTTGGCCCTCTCTGCTTTCCTGCGCACTCTATCCTCAAAAGCACCTTTTTTTCACTTTCGCGCTGTTTGGAGCAAAAAGACAAACGTCCAGCTTTTGCTGCCACAGCAAAGGTTGCAGCAGTTAAAAGTGATGCTGGTCCTCACTGCCTCCTGGAACCCCTTCAAATGCCCCAGACAATTTGGCCCTCTCTGCTTTCCTGCAAAATCTATCCTCAAAAGCACCTTTTTTTCACTTTCGGCGCTGTTTGGAGAAGAAAAGGCGAAGTCCAGCTTTTGCTGCCACAGCAAAGGTGCCAGCTGGGAAAAGTGATGCTGGTCCTCACTGCCTCCTGGAACCCCTTCAAATGCCCCAGACAATTTGGCCCTCTCTGCTTTCCTGCGGACTCGAGCCTCAAAAGCACCTTTTTTTACTCTCGGCTGCCTCCGCAGCAAAAAAGACAAACGTGCAGCTTTTGCTGCCACAGCAAAGGTGCCAGCGGGGAAAGTGATGCTGGTCCTCACTGCCTCCTGGAACCCCTTCAAATGCCCCAGACAATTTGGCCCTCTCTGCTTTCCTGCAGTCTCAAGCCTCAAAAAACACTTTTTTTTTAGTCTCGGCAGCCTCCGCAGCAAAAAAGACAAACGTCCAGCTTTTGCTGCCACAGCAAATGTGCCAGCAGGGAAAAGTGATGCTGGTCCGCACTGCCTCCTGGAAACCCCTTCAAATGCCCCAGACAATTTGGCCCTCTCTGCTTTCCTGCGCACGCTATCCTCTAAAGCACCTTTTTTCACTATCGACAGATTCCGGAGCAAAAAAGACAAACGTCCCTACTTTTGCTGCCACAGCAAAGGTGCCAGCGGGAAAAGTGATGCTGGTCCTCACTGCCTCCTGGAACCCCTTCAAATGCCCCAGACAATTTGGCCCTCTCTGCTTTCCTGCAAAATCTATCCTCAAAAGCACCTTTTATCACTTTCGGCGCTGTTTGGAGAAGAAAAGGCGAAGTCCAGCTTTTGCTGCCACAGCAAAGGTGCCAGCTGGGAAAAGTGATGCTGGTCCTCACTGCCTCCTGGAACCCCTTCAAATGCCCCAGACAATTTGGCCATCTCTGCTTTCCTGCGGACTCGAGCCTCAAAAGCACCATTTTTCTCTTCAAGAGGTGGTTGGAAAAAAAAAAGACAAACGTCCAGCTTTTGCTGCCACAGCAAAGGTGCCAGCGGGGAAAAGTGATGCTGCTTCTCACTGCCTCCTGGAACCCCTTCAAATGCCCCAGACAATTTGGCCCTCTCTGCTTTCCTGAAAAGTCTATCCTCAAAAGCACCTTTTTTCACTTTCGGCGCTGTTTGGAGCAAAAAAGACAAACGTCCAGCTTTTGCTGCCACAGCAAAGGTGCCAGCGGGGAAAAGTGATGCTGCTTCTCACTGCCTCCTGGAACCCCTTCAAATGCCCCAGACAATTTGGCCCTCTCTGCTTTCCTGCGCACGCTATCCTCAAAAGCACCTTTTTTCACTTTCGGCGCTGTTTGGAGCAAAAAAGACAAACGTCCAGCTTTTGCTGCCACAGCAAAGGTGCCAGCGGGGAAAAGTGATGCTGGTCCTCACTGCCTCCTGGAACCCCTTCAAATGCCACAGACAATTTGGCCCTCTCTGCTTTCCTGAAAAGTCTATCCTCAAAAGCACCTTTTTTCACTTTTGGCGCTGTTTGGAGCAAAAAAGACAAACGTCCAGCTTTTGCTGCCACAGCAAAGGTGCCAGCGGGGAAAAGTGATGCTGCTTCTCACTGCCTCCTGGAACCCCTTCAAATGCCCCAGACAATTTGGCCCTCTCTGCTTTCCTGCGCACGCTATCCTCAAAAGCACCTTTTTTCACTTTCGGCGCTGTTTGGAGCAAAAAAGACAAACGTCCAGCTTTTGCTGCCACAGCAAAGGTGCCAGCAGGGAAAAGTGATGCTGCTTCTCACTGCCTCCTGGAACCCCTTCAAATGCCCCAGACAATTTGGCCCTCTCTGCTTTCCTGAAAAGTCTATCCTCAAAAGCACCTTTTTTCACTTTCGGCGCTGTTTGGAGCAAAAAAGACAAATGTCCAGCTTTTGCTGCCACAGCAAAGGTGCCAGCGGGGAAAAGTGATGCTGCTTCTCACTGCCTCCTGGAACCCCTTCAAATGCCCCAGACAATTTGGCCCTCTCTGCTTTCCTGCGCACTCTATCCTCAAAAGCACCTTTTTTCACTTTCGGCGCTGTTTGGAGCAAAAAAGACAAACGTCCAGCTTTTGCTGCCACAGCAAAGGTGCCAGCGGGGAAAAGTGATGCTGGTCCTCACTGCCTCCTGGAACCCCTTCAAATGCCCCAGACAATTTGGCCCTCTCTGCTTTCCTGAAAAGTCTATCCTCAAAAGCACCTTTTTTCACTTTCGGCGCTGTTTGGAGCAAAAAAGACAAACGTCCAGCTTTTGCTGCCACAGCAAAGGTGCCAGCGGGGAAAAGTGATGCTGCTTCTCACTGCCTCCTGGAACCCCTTCAAATGCCCCAGACAATTTGGCCCTCTCTGCTTTCCTGCGCACTCTATCCTCAAAAGCACCTTTTTTCACTTTCGGCGCTGTTTGGAGCAAAAAAGACAAACGTCCAGCTTTTGCTGCCACAGCAAAGGTGCCAGCGGGGAAAAGTGATGCTGGTCCTCACTGCCTCCTGGAACCCCTTCAAATGCCCCAGACAATTTGGCCCTCTCTGCTTTCCTGCGCACTCTATCCTCAAAAACACCTTTTTTCACTTTCGGCGCTGTTTGGAGCAAAAAAGACAAACGTCCAGCTTTTGCTGCCACAGCAAAGGTGCCAGCGGGGAAAAGTGATGCTGGTCCTCACTGCCTCCTGGAACCCCTTCAAATGCCCCAGACAATTTGGCCCTCTCTGCTTTCCTGAAAAGTCTATCCTCAAAAGCACCTTTTTTCACTTTCGGCGCTGTTTGGAGCAAAAAAGACAAACGTCCAGCTTTTGCTGCCACAGCAAAGGTGCCAGCGGGGAAAAGTGATGCTGGTCCTCACTGCCTCCTGGAACCCCTTCAAATGCCCCAGACAATTTGGCCCTCTCTGCTTTCCTGAAAAGTCTATCCTCAAAAGCACTTTTTTCACTTTCGGCGCTGTTTGGAGCAAAAAAGACAAACGTCCAGCTTTTGCTGCCACAGCAAAGGTGCCAGCGGGGAAAAGTGATGCTGCTTCTCACTGCCTCCTGGAACCCCTTCAAATGCCCCAGACAATTTGGCCCTCTCTGCTTTCCTGCGCACGCTATCCTCAAAAGCACCTTTTTTCACTTTCGGCGCTGTTTGGAGCAAAAAAGACAAACGTCCAGCTTTTGCTGCCACAGCAAAGGTGCCAGCGGAGAAAAGTGATGCTGCTTCTCACTGCCTCCTGGAACCCCTTCAAATGCCCCAGACAATTTGGCCCTCTCTGCTTTCCTGCGCACTCTATCCTCAAAAGCACCTTTTTTCACTTTCGGCGCTGTTTGGAGCAAAAAAGACAAACGTCCAGCTTTTGCTGCCACAGCAAAGGTGCCAGCGGGGAAAAGTGATGCTGGTCCTCACTGCCTCCTGGAACCCCTTCAAATGCCCCAGACAATTTGGTTCTCTCTCCTTTCCTGAAAAGTCTATCCTCAAAAGCACCTTTTTTCACTTTCGGCGCTGTTTGGAGCAAAAAAGACAAACGTCCAGCTTTTGCTGCCACAGCAAAGGTGCCAGCGGGGAAAAGTGATGCTGGTCCTCACTGCCTCCTGGAACCCCTTCAAACGCCCCAGACAATTTGGCCCTCTCTGCTTTCCTGCGCACGCTATCCTCAAAAGCACCTTTTTTCACTTTCGGCGCTGTTTGGAGCAAAAAAGACAAACGTCCAGCTTTTGCTGCCACAGCAAAGGTGCCAGCGGGGAAAAGTGATGCTGGTCCTCACTGCCTCCTGGAACCCCTTCAAATGCCCCAGACAATTTGGCCCTCTCTGCTTTCCTGAAAAGTCTATCCTCAAAAGCACCTTTTTTCACTTTAGGCGCTGTTTGGAGCAAAAAAGACAAACGTCCAGCTTTTGCTGCCACAGCAAAGGTGCCAGCGGGGAAAAGTGATGCTGGTCCTCATTGCCTCCTGGAACCCCTTCAAATGGCCCAGACAATTTGGCCCTCTCTGCTTTCCTGCGCACTCTATCCTCAAAAGCACCTTTTTTCACTTTCAGCGCTGTTTGGAGCAAAAAAGACAAACGTCCAGCTTTTGCTGCCACAGCAAAGGTGCCAGCGGGGAAAAGTGATGCTGCTTCTCACTGCCTCCTGGAACCCCTTCAAATGCCCCAGACAATTTGGCCCTCTCTGCTTTCCTGCGCACGCTATCCTCAAAAGCACCTTTTTTCACTTTCGGTGCTGTTTGGAGCAAAAAAGACAAACGTCCAGCTTTTGCTGCCACAGCAAAGGTGCCAGCGGGGAAAAGTGATGCTGCTTCTCACTGCCTCCTGGAACCCCTTCAAATGCCCCAGACAATTTGGCCCTCTCTGCTTTCCTGCGCACGCTATCCTCAAAAGCACCTTTTTTCACTTTCGGCGCTGTTTGGAGCAAAAAAGACAAACGTCCAGCTTTTGCTGCCACAGCAAAGGTGCCAGCAGGGAAAAGTGATGCTGCTTCTCACTGCCTCCTGGAACCCCTTCAAATGCCCCAGACAATTTGGCCCTCTCTGCTTTCCTGAAAAGTCTATCCTCAAAAGCACCTTTTTTCACTTTCGGCGCTGTTTGGAGCAAAAAAGACAAATGTCCAGCTTTTGCTGCCACAGCAAAGGTGCCAGCGGGGAAAAGTGATGCTGCTTCTCACTGCCTCCTGGAACCCCTTCAAATGCCCCAGACAATTTGGCCCTCTCTGCTTTCCTGCGCACTCTATCCTCAAAAGCACCTTTTTTCACTTTCGGCGCTGTTTGGAGCAAAAAAGACAAACGTCCAGCTTTTGCTGCCACAGCAAAGGTGCCAGCGGGGAAAAGTGATGCTGGTCCTCACTGCCTCCTGGAACCCCTTCAAATGCCCCAGACAATTTGGCCCTCTCTGCTTTCCTGAAAAGTCTATCCTCAAAAGCACCTTTTTTCACTTTCGGCGCTGTTTGGAGCAAAAAAGACAAACGTCCAGCTTTTGCTGCCACAGCAAAGGTGCCAGCGGGGAAAAGTGATGCTGCTTCTCACTGCCTCCTGGAACCCCTTCAAATGCCCCAGACAATTTGGCCCTCTCTGCTTTCCTGCGCACTCTATCCTCAAAAGCACCTTTTTTCACTTTCGGCGCTGTTTGGAGCAAAAAAGACAAACGTCCAGCTTTTGCTGCCACAGCAAAGGTGCCAGCGGGGAAAAGTGATGCTGGTCCTCACTGCCTCCTGGAACCCCTTCAAATGCCCCAGACAATTTGGCCCTCTCTGCTTTCCTGCGCACTCTATCCTCAAAAACACCTTTTTTCACTTTTGGCGCTGTTTGGAGCAAAAAAGACAAACGTCCAGCTTTTGCTGCCACAGCAAAGGTGCCAGCGGGGAAAAGTGATGCTGGTCCTCACTGCCTCCTGGAACCCCTTCAAATGCCCCAGACAATTTGGCCCTCTCTGCTTTCCTGAAAAGTCTATCCTCAAAAGCACCTTTTTTCACTTTCGGCGCTGTTTGGAGCAAAAAAGACAAACGTCCAGCTTTTGCTGCCACAGCAAAGGTGCCAGCGGGGAAAAGTGATGCTGGTCCTCACTGCCTCCTGGAACCCCTTCAAATGCCCCAGACAATTTGGCCCTCTCTGCTTTCCTGAAAAGTCTATCCTCAAAAGCACTTTTTTCACTTTCGGCGCTGTTTGGAGCAAAAAAGACAAACGTCCAGCTTTTGCTGCCACAGCAAAGGTGCCAGCGGGGAAAAGTGATGCTGCTTCTCACTGCCTCCTGGAACCCCTTCAAATGCCCCAGACAATTTGGCCCTCTCTGCTTTCCTGCGCACGCTATCCTCAAAAGCACCTTTTTTCACTTTCGGCGCTGTTTGGAGCAAAAAAGACAAACGTCCAGCTTTTGCTGCCACAGCAAAGGTGCCAGCGGAGAAAAGTGATGCTGCTTCTCACTGCCTCCTGGAACCCCTTCAAATGCCCCAGACAATTTGGCCCTCTCTGCTTTCCTGCGCACTCTATCCTCAAAAGCACCTTTTTTCACTTTCGGCGCTGTTTGGAGCAAAAAAGACAAACGTCCAGCTTTTGCTGCCACAGCAAAGGTGCCAGCTGGGAAAAGTGATGCTGGTCCTCACTGCCTCCTGGAACCCCTTCAAATGCCCCAGACAATTTGGCCCTCTCTGCTTTCCTGCGGACTCGAGCCTCAAAAGCACCTTTTTTTTACTCTCGGCTGCCTCCGCAGCAAAAAAGACAAACGTGCAGCTTTTGCTGCCACAGCAAAGGTGCCAGCGGGGAAAAGTGATGCTGGTCCTCACTGCCTCCTGGAACCCCTTCAAATGCCCCAGACAATTTGGCCCTCTCTGCTTTCCTGCAGTCTCAAGCCTCAAAAACACTTTTTTTTTAGTCTCGGCAGCCTCCGCAGCAAAAAAGACAAACGTCCAGCTTTTGCTGCCACAGCAAATGTGCCAGCAGGGAAAAGTGATGCTGGTCCGCACTGCCTCCTGGAACCCCTTCAAATGCCCCAGACAATTTGGCCCTCTCTGCTTTCCTGCGCACGCTATCCTCTAAAGCACCTTTTTTCACTATCGACAGATTCCGGAGCAAAAAAGACAAACGTCCTACTTTTGCTGCCACAGCAAAGGTGCCAGCGGGGAAAAGTGATGCTGGTCCTCACTGCCTCCTGGAACCCCTTCAAATGCCCCAGACAATTTGGCCCTCTCTGCTTTCCTGCAAAATCTATCCTCAAAAGCACCTTTTATCACTTTCGGCGCTGTTTGGAGAAGAAAAGGCGAAGTCCAGCTTTTGCTGCCACAGCAAAGGTGCCAGCTGGGAAAAGTGATGCTGGTCCTCACTGCCTCCTGGAACCCCTTCAAATGCCCCAGACAATTTGGCCATCTCTGCTTTCCTGCGGACTCGAGCCTCAAAAGCACCATTTTTCTCTTCAAGAGGTGGTTGGAAAAAAAAAAGACAAACGTCCAGCTTTTGCTGCCACAGCAAAGGTGCCAGCGGGGAAAAGTGATGCTGCTTCTCACTGCCTCCTGGAACCCCTTCAAATGCCCCAGACAATTTGGCCCTCTCTGCTTTCCTGAAAAGTCTATCCTCAAAAGCACCTTTTTTCACTTTCGGCGCTGTTTGGAGCAAAAAAGACAAACGTCCAGCTTTTGCTGCCACAGCAAAGGTGCCAGCGGGGAAAAGTGATGCTGCTTCTCACTGCCTCCTGGAACCCCTTCAAATGCCCCAGACAATTTGGCCCTCTCTGCTTTCCTGCGCACGCTATCCTCAAAAGCACCTTTTTTCACTTTCGGCGCTGTTTGGAGCAAAAAAGACAAACGTCCAGCTTTTGCTGCCACAGCAAAGGTGCCAGCGGGGAAAAGTGATGCTGGTCCTCACTGCCTCCTGGAACCCCTTCAAATGCCACAGACAATTTGGCCCTCTCTGCTTTCCTGCGCACTCTATCCTCAAAAGCACCTTTTTTCACTTTCGGCGCTGTTTGGAGCAAAAAAGACAAACGTCCAGCTTTTGCTGCCACAGCAAAGGTGCCAGCGGGGAAAAGTGATGCTGGTCCTCACTGCCTCCTGGAACCCCTTCAAATGCCCCAGACAATTTGGTTCTCTCTCCTTTCCTGAAAAGTCTATCCTCAAAAGCACCTTTTTTCACTTTCGGCGCTGTTTGGAGCAAAAAAGACAAACGTCCAGCTTTTGCTGCCACAGCAAAGGTGCCAGCGGGGAAAAGTGATGCTGGTCCTCACTGCCTCCTGGAACCCCTTCAAACGCCCCAGACAATTTGGCCCTCTCTGCTTTCCTGCGCACGCTATCCTCAAAAGCACCTTTTTTCACTTTCGGCGCTGTTTGGAGCAAAAAAGACAAACGTCCAGCTTTTGCTGCCACAGCAAAGGTGCCAGCGGGGAAAAGTGATGCTGGTCCTCACTGCCTCCTGGAACCCCTTCAAATGCCCCAGACAATTTGGCCCTCTCTGCTTTCCTGAAAAGTCTATCCTCAAAAGCACCTTTTTTCACTTTCGGCGCTGTTTGGAGCAAAAAAGACAAACGTCCAGCTTTTGCTGCCACAGCAAAGGTGCCAGCGGGGAAAAGTGATGCTGCTTCTCACTGCCTCCTGGAACCCCTTCAAATGCCCCAGACAATTTGGCCCTCTCTGCTTTCCTGCGCACTCTATCCTCAAAAGCACCTGTTTTCACTTTCGGCGCTGTTTGGAGCAAAAAAGACAAACGTCCAGCTTTTGCTGCCACAGCAAAGGTGCCAGCGGGGAAAAGTGATGCTGCTTCTCACTGCCTCCTGGAACCCCTTCAAATGCCCCAGACAATTTGGCCCTCTCTGCTTTCCTGCGCACGCTATCCTCAAAAGCAACTTTTTTCACTTTCGGTGCTGTTTGGAGCAAAAAAGACAAACGTCCAGCTTTTGCTGCCACAGCAAAGGTGCCAGCGGGGAAAAGTGATGCTGCTTCTCACTGCCTCCTGGAACCCCTTCAAATGCCCCAGACAATTTGGCCCTCTCTGCTTTCCTGCGCACGCTATCCTCAAAAGCACCTTTTTTCACTTTCGGCGCTGTTTGGAGCAAAAAAGACAAACGTCCAGCTTTTGCTGCCACAGCAAAGGTGCCAGCAGGGAAAAGTGATGCTGCTTCTCACTGCCTCCTGGAACCCCTTCAAATGCCCCAGACAATTTGGCCCTCTCTGCTTTCCTGAAAAGTCTATCCTCAAAAGCACCTTTTTTCACTTTCGGCGCTGTTTGGAGCAAAAAAGACAAATGTCCAGCTTTTGCTGCCACAGCAAAGGTGCCAGCGGGGAAAAGTGATGCTGCTTCTCACTGCCTCCTGGAACCCCTTCAAATGCCCCAGACAATTTGGCCCTCTCTGCTTTCCTGCGCACTCTATCCTCAAAAGCACCTTTTTTCACTTTCGGCGCTGTTTGGAGCAAAAAAGACAAACGTCCAGCTTTTGCTGCCACAGCAAAGGTGCCAGCGGGGAAAAGTGATGCTGGTCCTCACTGCCTCCTGGAACCCCTTCAAATGCCCCAGACAATTTGGCCCTCTCTGCTTTCCTGAAAAGTCTATCCTCAAAAGCACCTTTTTTCACTTTCGGCGCTGTTTGGAGCAAAAAAGACAAACGTCCAGCTTTTGCTGCCACAGCAAAGGTGCCAGCGGGGAAAAGTGATGCTGGTCCTCACTGCCTCCTGGAACCCCTTCAAATGCCCCAGACAATTTGGCCCTCTCTGCTTTCCTGAAAAGTCTATCCTCAAAAGCACTTTTTTCACTTTCGGCGCTGTTTGGAGCAAAAAAGACAAACGTCCAGCTTTTGCTGCCACAGCAAAGGTGCCAGCGGGGAAAAGTGATGCTGCTTCTCACTGCCTCCTGGAACCCCTTCAAATGCCCCAGACAATTTGGCCCTCTCTGCTTTCCTGCGCACGCTATCCTCAAAAGCACCTTTTTTCACTTTCGGCGCTGTTTGGAGCAAAAAAGACAAACGTCCAGCTTTTGCTGCCACAGCAAAGGTGCCAGCGGAGAAAAGTGATGCTGCTTCTCACTGCCTCCTGGAACCCCTTCAAATGCCCCAGACAATTTGGCCCTCTCTGCTTTCCTGCGCACTCTATCCTCAAAAGCACCTTTTTTCACTTTCGGCGCTGTTTGGAGCAAAAAAGACAAACGTCCAGCTTTTGCTGCCACAGCAAAGGTGCCAGCAGTTAAAAGTGATGCTGGTCCTCACTGCCTCCTGGAACCCCTTCAAATGCCCCAGACAATTTGGCCCTCTCTGCTTTCCTGCAAAATCTATCCTCAAAAGCACCTTTTTTCACTTTCGGCGCTGTTTGGAGAAGAAAAGGCGAAGTCCAGCTTTTGCTGCCACAGCAAAGGTGCCAGCTGGGAAAAGTGATGCTGGTCCTCACTGCCTCCTGGAACCCCTTCAAATGCCCCAGACAATTTGGCCCTCTCTGCTTTCCTGCGGACTCGAGCCTCAAAAGCACCTTTTTTTTACTCTCGGCTGCCTCCGCAGCAAAAAAGACAAACGTGCAGCTTTTGCTGCC
Organism: Vanellus vanellus; assembly: GCF_965231255.1. Classification (NCBI taxonomy): domain Eukaryota; kingdom Metazoa; phylum Chordata; class Aves; order Charadriiformes; family Charadriidae; genus Vanellus; species Vanellus vanellus. The sequence goes on from NW_028127541.1 coordinate 28,440, forward strand.
ACAGCAAAGGTGCCAGCGGGGAAAAGTGATGCTGGTCCTCACTGCCTCCTGGAACCCCTTCAAATGCCCCAGACAATTTGGCCCTCTCTGCTTTCCTGCAGTCTCAAGCCTCTAAAACACTTTTTTTTTAGTCTCGGCAGCCTCCGCAGCAAAAAAGACAAACGTCCAGCTTTTGCTGCCACAGCAAATGTGCCAGCAGGGAAAAGTGATGCTGGTCCGCACTGCCTCCTGGAACCCCTTCAAATGCCCCAGACAATTTGGCCCTCTCTGCTTTCCTGCGCACGCTATCCTCAAAAGCACCTTTTTTCACTATCGACAGATTCCGGAGCAAAAAAGACAAACGTCCTGCTTTTGCTGCCACAGCAAAGGTGCCAGCGGGGAAAAGTGATGCTGGTCCTCACTGCCTCCTGGAACCCCTTCAAATGCCCCAGAGAATTTGGCCCTCTCTGCTTTCCTGCAAAATCTATCCTCAAAAGCACCTTTTATCACTTTCGGCGCTGTTTGGAGAAGAAAAGGCGAAGTCCAGCTTTTGCTGCCACAGCAAAGGTGCCAGCTGGGAAAAGTGATGCTGGTCCTCACTGCCTCCTGGAACCCCTTCAAATGCCCCAGACAATTTGGCCATCTCTGCTTTCCTGCGGACTCGAGCCTCAAAAGCACCATTTTTCTCTTCAAGAGGTGGTTGGAAAAAAAAAAGACAAACGTCCAGCTTTTGCTGCCACAGCAAAGGTGCCAGCGGGGAAAAGTGATGCTGCTTCTCACTGCCTCCTGGAACCCCTTCAAATGCCCCAGACAATTTGGCCCTCTCTGCTTTCCTGAAAAGTCTATCCTCAAAAGCACCTTTTTTCACTTTCGGCGCTGTTTGGAGCAAAAAAGACAAACGTCCAGCTTTTGCTGCCACAGCAAAGGTGCCAGCGGGGAAAAGTGATGCTGCTTCTCACTGCCTCCTGGAACCCCTTCAAATGCCCCAGACAATTTGGCCCTCTCTGCTTTCCTGCGCACGCTATCCTCAAAAGCACCTTTTTTCACTTTCGGCGCTGTTTGGAGCAAAAAAGACAAACGTCCAGCTTTTGCTGCCACAGCAAAGGTGCCAGCGGGGAAAAGTGATGCTGGTCCTCACTGCCTCCTGGAACCCCTTCAAATGCCACAGACAATTTGGCCCTCTCTGCTTTCCTGAAAAGTCTATCCTCAAAAGCACCTTTTTTCACTTTTGGCGCTGTTTGGAGCAAAAAAGACAAACGTCCAGCTTTTGCTGCCACAGCAAAGGTGCCAGCAGGGAAAAGTGATGCTGCTTCTCACTGCCTCCTGGAACCCCTTCAAATGCCCCAGACAATTTGGCCCTCTCTGCTTTCCTGAAAAGTCTATCCTCAAAAGCACCTTTTTTCACTTTCGGCGCTGTTTGGAGCAAAAAAGACAAATGTCCAGCTTTTGCTGCCACAGCAAAGGTGCCAGCGGGGAAAAGTGATGCTGCTTCTCACTGCCTCCTGGAACCCCTTCAAATGCCCCAGACAATTTGGCCCTCTCTGCTTTCCTGCGCACTCTATCCTCAAAAGCACCTTTTTTCACTTTCGGCGCTGTTTGGAGCAAAAAAGACAAACGTCCAGCTTTTGCTGCCACAGCAAAGGTGCCAGCGGGGAAAAGTGATGCTGGTCCTCACTGCCTCCTGGAACCCCTTCAAATGCCCCAGACAATTTGGTTCTCTCTCCTTTCCTGAAAAGTCTATCCTCAAAAGCACCTTTTTTCACTTTCGGCGCTGTTTGGAGCAAAAAAGACAAACGTCCAGCTTTTGCTGCCACAGCAAAGGTGCCAGCGGGGAAAAGTGATGCTGGTCCTCACTGCCTCCTGGAACCCCTTCAAACGCCCCAGACAATTTGGCCCTCTCTGCTTTCCTGCGCACGCTATCCTCAAAAGCACCTTTTTTCACTTTCGGCGCTGTTTGGAGCAAAAAAGACAAACGTCCAGCTTTTGCTGCCACAGCAAAGGTGCCAGCGGGGAAAAGTGATGCTGGTCCTCACTGCCTCCTGGAACCCCTTCAAATGCCCCAGACAATTTGGCCCTCTCTGCTTTCCTGAAAAGTCTATCCTCAAAAGCACCTTTTTTCACTTTCGGCGCTGTTTGGAGCAAAAAAGACAAACGTCCAGCTTTTGCTGCCACAGCAAAGGTGCCAGCGGGGAAAAGTGATGCTGGTCCTCATTGCCTCCTGGAACCCCTTCAAATGGCCCAGACAATTTGGCCCTCTCTGCTTTCCTGCGCACTCTATCCTCAAAAGCACCTTTTTTCACTTTCAGCGCTGTTTGGAGCAAAAAAGACAAACGTCCAGCTTTTGCTGCCACAGCAAAGGTGCCAGCGGGGAAAAGTGATGCTGCTTCTCACTGCCTCCTGGAACCCCTTCAAATGCCCCAGACAATTTGGCCCTCTCTGCTTTCCTGCGCACGCTATCCTCAAAAGCAACTTTTTTCACTTTCGGTGCTGTTTGGAGCAAAAAAGACAAACGTCCAGCTTTTGCTGCCACAGCAAAGGTGCCAGCGGGGAAAAGTGATGCTGCTTCTCACTGCCTCCTGGAACCCCTTCAAATGCCCCAGACAATTTGGCCCTCTCTGCTTTCCTGCGCACGCTATCCTCAAAAGCACCTTTTTTCACTTTCGGCGCTGTTTGGAGCAAAAAAGACAAACGTCCAGCTTTTGCTGCCACAGCAAAGGTGCCAGCAGGGAAAAGTGATGCTGCTTCTCACTGCCTCCTGGAACCCCTTCAAATGCCCCAGACAATTTGGCCCTCTCTGCTTTCCTGAAAAGTCTATCCTCAAAAGCACCTTTTTTCACTTTCGGCGCTGTTTGGAGCAAAAAAGACAAATGTCCAGCTTTTGCTGCCACAGCAAAGGTGCCAGCGGGGAAAAGTGATGCTGCTTCTCACTGCCTCCTGGAACCCCTTCAAATGCCCCAGACAATTTGGCCCTCTCTGCTTTCCTGCGCACTCTATCCTCAAAAGCACCTTTTTTCACTTTCGGCGCTGTTTGGAGCAAAAAAGACAAACGTCCAGCTTTTGCTGCCACAGCAAAGGTGCCAGCGGGGAAAAGTGATGCTGGTCCTCACTGCCTCCTGGAACCCCTTCAAATGCCCCAGACAATTTGGCCCTCTCTGCTTTCCTGAAAAGTCTATCCTCAAAAGCACCTTTTTTCACTTTCGGCGCTGTTTGGAGCAAAAAAGACAAACGTCCAGCTTTTGCTGCCACAGCAAAGGTGCCAGCGGGGAAAAGTGATGCTGCTTCTCACTGCCTCCTGGAACCCCTTCAAATGCCCCAGACAATTTGGCCCTCTCTGCTTTCCTGCGCACTCTATCCTCAAAAGCACCTTTTTTCACTTTCGGCGCTGTTTGGAGCAAAAAAGACAAACGTCCAGCTTTTGCTGCCACAGCAAAGGTGCCAGCGGGGAAAAGTGATGCTGGTCCTCACTGCCTCCTGGAACCCCTTCAAATGCCCCAGACAATTTGGCCCTCTCTGCTTTCCTGCGCACTCTATCCTCAAAAACACCTTTTTTCACTTTCGGCGCTGTTTGGAGCAAAAAAGACAAACGTCCAGCTTTTGCTGCCACAGCAAAGGTGCCAGCGGGGAAAAGTGATGCTGCTTCTCACTGCCTCCTGGAACCCCTTCAAATGCCCCAGACAATTGGGCCCTCTCTCCTTTCCTGAAAAGTCTATCCTCAAAAGCACCTTTTTTCACTTTCGGCGCTGTTTGGAGCAAAAAAGACAAACGTCCAGCTTTTGCTGCCACAGCAAAGGTGCCAGCGGGGAAAAGTGATGCTGCTTCTCACTGCCTCCTGGAACCCCTTCAAATGCCCCAGACAATTCGGCCCTCTCTGCTTTCCTGCGCACGCTATCCTCAAAAGCACCTTTTTTCACTTTCGGCGCTGTTTGGAGCAAAAAAGACAAACGTCCAGCTTTTGCTGCCACAGCAAAGGTGCCAGCGGGGAAAAGTGATGCTGGTCCTCACTGCCTCCTGGAACCCCTTCAAATGCCCCAGACAATTTGGCCCTCTCTGCTTTCCTGCGCACTCTATCCTCAAAAACACCTTTTTTCACTTTCAGCGCTGTTTGGAGCAAAAAAGACAAACGTCCAGCTTTTGCTGCCACAGCAAAGGTGCCAGCGGGGAAAAGTGATGCTGGTCCTCACTGCCTCCTGGAACCCCTTCAAATGCCCCAGACAATTTGGCCCTCTCTGCTTTCCTGAAAAGTCTATCCTCAAAAGCACCTTTTTTCACTTTCGGCGCTGTTTGGAGCAAAAAAGACAAACGTCCAGCTTTTGCTGCCACAGCAAAGGTGCCAGCGGGGAAAAGTGATGCTGGTCCTCACTGCCTCCTGGAACCCCTTCAAATGCCCCAGACAATTTGGCCCTCTCTGCTTTCCTGAAAAGTCTATCCTCAAAAGCACTTTTTTCACTTTCGGCGCTGTTTGGAGCAAAAAAGACAAACGTCCAGCTTTTGCTGCCACAGCAAAGGTGCCAGCGGGGAAAAGTGATGCTGCTTCTCACTGCCTCCTGGAACCCCTTCAAATGCCCCAGACAATTTGGCCCTCTCTGCTTTCCTGCGCACTCTATCCTCAAAAGCACCTTTTTTCACTTTCGGCGCTGTTTGGAGCAAAAAAGACAAACGTCCAGCTTTTGCTGCCACAGCAAAGGTGCCAGCGGGGAAAAGTGATGCTGCTTCTCACTGCCTCCTGGAACCCCTTCAAATGCCCCACACAATTTGGCCCTCTCTGCTTTCCTGCGCACGCTATCCTCAAAAGCACCTTTTTTCACTTTCGGCGCTGTTTGGAGCAAAAAGGACAAACGTCCAGCTTTTGCTGCCACAGTAAAGGTGCCAGCGGGGAAAAGTGATGCTGCTTCTCACTGCCTCCTGGAACCCCTTCAAATGCCCCAGACAATTTGGCCCTCTCTGCTTTCCTGAAAAGTCTATCCTCAAAAGCACCTTTTTTCACTTTCGGCGCTTTTTGGAGCAAAAAAGACAAACGTCCAGCTTTTGCTGCCACAGCAAAGGTGCCAGCGGGGAAAAGTGATGCTGGTCCTCACTGCCTCCTGGAACCCCTTCAAATGCCCCAGACAATTTGGCCCTCTCTGCTTTCCTGCGCACTCTATCCTCAAAAACACCTTTTTTCACTTTCAGCGCTGTTTGGAGCAAAAAAGACAAACGTCCAGCTTTTGCTGCCACAGCAAAGGTGCCAGCGGGGAAAAGTGATGCTGGTCCTCACTGCCTCCTGGAACCCCTTCAAATGCCCCAGACAATTTGGCCCTCTCTGCTTTCCTGAAAAGTCTATCCTCAAAAGCACCTTTTTTCACTTTCGGCGCTGTTTGGAGCAAAAAAGACAAACGTCCAGCTTTTGCTGCCACAGCAAAGGTGCCAGCGGGGAAAACTGATGCTGCTTCTCACTGCCTCCTGGAACCCCTTCAAATGCCCCAGACAATTTGGCCCTCTCTGCTTTCCTGCGCACTCTATCCTCAAAAGCACCTTTTTTCACTTTCGGCGCTGTTTGGAGCAAAAAAGACAAACGTCCAGCTTTTGCTGCCACAGCAAAGGTGCCAGCGGGGAAAAGTGATGCTGCTTCTCACTGCCTCCTGGAACCCCTTCAAATGCCCCACACAATTTGGCCCTCTCTGCTTTCCTGCGCACGCTATCCTCAAAAGCACCTTTTTTCACTTTCGGCGCTGTTTGGAGCAAAAAGGACAAACGTCCAGCTTTTGCTGCCACAGTAAAGGTGCCAGCGGGGAAAAGTGATGCTGCTTCTCACTGCCTCCTGGAACCCCTTCAAATGCCCCAGACAATTTGGCCCTCTCTGCTTTCCTGAAAAGTCTATCCTCAAAAGCACCTTTTTTCACTTTCGGCGCTTTTTGGAGCAAAAAAGACAAACGTCCAGCTTTTGCTGCCACAGCAAAGGTGCCAGCGGGGAAAAGTGATGCTGCTTCTCACTGCCTCCTGGAACCCCTTCAAATGCCCCAGACAATTTGGCCCTCTCTGCTTTCCTGCGCACGCTATCCTCAAAAGCACCTTTTTTCACTTTCGGCGCTGTTTGGAGCAAAAAAGACAAACGTCCAGCTTTTGCTGCCACAGCAAAGGTGCCAGCGGGGAAAAGTGATGCTGGTCCTCACTGCCTCCTGGAACCCCTTCAAATGCCACAGACAATTTGGCCCTCTCTGCTTTCCTGAAAAGTCTATCCTCAAAAGCACCTTTTTTCACTTTCGGCGCTGTTTGGAGCAAAAAAGACAAACGTCCAGCTTTTGCTGCCACAGCAAAGGTGCCAGCGGGGAAAAGTGATGCTGCTTCTCACTGCCTCCTGGAACCCCTTCAAATGCCCCAGACAATTTGGCCCTCTCTGCTTTCCTGCGCACTCTATCCTCAAAAGCACCTTTTTTCACTTTCGGCGCTGTTTGGAGCAAAAAAGACAAACGTCCAGCTTTTGCTGCCACAGCAAAGGTGCCAGCGGGGAAAAGTGATGCTGCTTCTCACTGCCTCCTGGAACCCCTTCAAATGCCCCAGACAATTTGGCCCTCTCTGCTTTCCTGCGCACTCTATCCTCAAAAGCACCTTTTTTCACTTTCGGCGCTGTTTGGAGCAAAAAAGACAAACGTCCAGCTTTTGCTGCCACAGCAAAGGTGCCAGCGGGGAAAAGTGATGCTGGTCCTCACTGCCTCCTGGAACCCCTTCAAATGCCCCAGACAATTTGGCCCTCTCTGCTTTCCTGCGCACTCTATCCTCAAAAACACCTTTTTTCACTTTCAGCGCTGTTTGGAGCAAAAAAGACAAACGTCCAGCTTTTGCTGCCACAGCAAAGTTGCCAGCGGGGAAAAGTGATGCTGGTCCTCACTGCCTCCTGGTACCCCTTCAAATGCCCCAGACAATTTGGCCCTCTCTGCTTTCCTGAAAAGTCTATCCTCAAAAGCACCTTTTTTCACTTTCGGCGCTGTTTGGAGCAAAAAAGACAAACGTCCAGCTTTTGCTGCCACAGCAAAGGTGCCAGCGGGGAAAAGTGATGCTGCTTCTCACTGCCTCCTGGAACCCCTTCAAATGCCCCAGACAATTTGGCCCTCTCTGCTTTCCTGCGCACTCTATCCTCAAAAGCACCTTTTTTCACTTTCGGCGCTGTTTGGAGCAAAAAAGACAAACGTCCAGCTTTTGCTGCCACAGCAAAGGTGCCAGCGGGGAAAAGTGATGCTGCTTCTCACTGCCTCCTGGAACCCCTTCAAATGCCCCACACAATTTGGCCCTCTCTGCTTTCCTGCGCACGCTATCCTCAAAAGCACCTTTTTTCACTTTCGGCGCTGTTTGGAGCAAAAAGGACAAACGTCCAGCTTTTGCTGCCACAGTAAAGGTGCCAGCGGGGAAAAGTGATGCTGCTTCTCACTGCCTCCTGGAACCCCTTCAAATGCCCCAGACAATTTGGCCCTCTCTGCTTTCCTGAAAAGTCTATCCTCAAAAGCACCTTTTTTCACTTTCGGCGCTTTTTGGAGCAAAAAAGACAAACGTCCAGCTTTTGCTGCCACAGCAAAGGTGCCAGCGGGGAAAAGTGATGCTGCTTCTCACTGCCTCCTGGAACCCCTTCAAATGCCCCAGACAATTTGGCCCTCTCTGCTTTCCTGCGCACGCTATCCTCAAAAGCACCTTTTTTCACTTTCGGCGCTGTTTGGAGCAAAAAAGACAAACGTCCAGCTTTTGCTGCCACAGCAAAGGTGCCAGCGGGGAAAAGTGATGCTGGTCCTCACTGCCTCCTGGAACCCCTTCAAATGCCACAGACAATTTGGCCCTCTCTGCTTTCCTGAAAAGTCTATCCTCAAAAGCACCTTTTTTCACTTTCGGCGCTGTTTGGAGCAAAAAAGACAAACGTCCAGCTTTTGCTGCCACAGCAAAGGTGCCAGCGGGGAAAAGTGATGCTGCTTCTCACTGCCTCCTGGAACCCCTTCAAATGCCCCAGACAATTTGGCCCTCTCTGCTTTCCTGCGCACTCTATCCTCAAAAGCACCTTTTTTCACTTTCGGCGCTGTTTGGAGCAAAAAAGACAAACGTCCAGCTTTTGCTGCCACAGCAAAGGTGCCAGCGGGGAAAAGTCATGCTGCTTCTCACTGCCTCCTGGAACCCCTTCAAATGCCCCAGACAATTTGGCCCTCTCTGCTTTCCTGCGCACTCTATCCTCAAAAGCACCTTTTTTCACTTTCGGCGCTGTTTGGAGCAAAAAAGACAAACGTCCAGCTTTTGCTGCCACAGCAAAGGTGCCAGCGGGGAAAAGTGATGCTGGTCCTCACTGCCTCCTGGAACCCCTTCAAATGCCCCAGACAATTTGGCCCTCTCTGCTTTCCTGCGCACTCTATCCTCAAAAACACCTTTTTTCACTTTCAGCGCTGTTTGGAGCAAAAAAGACAAACGTCCAGCTTTTGCTGCCACAGCAAAGGTGCCAGCGGGGAAAACTGATGCTGGTCCTCACTGCCTCCTGGAACCCCTTCAAATGCCCCAGACAATTTGGCCCTCTCTGCTTTCCTGAAAAGTCTATCCTCAAAAGCACCTTTTTTCACTTTCGGCGCTGTTTGGAGCAAAAAAGACAAACGTCCAGCTTTTGCTGCCACAGCAAAGGTGCCAGCGGGGAAAAGTGATGCTGGTCCTCACTGCCTCCTGGAACCCCTTCAAATGCCCCAGACAATTTGGCCCTCTCTGCTTTCCTGAAAAGTCTATCCTCAAAAGCACTTTATTCACTTTCGGCGCTGTTTGGAGCAAAAAAGACAAACGTCCAGCTTTTGCTGCCACAGCAAAGGTGCCAGCGGGGAAAAGTGATGCTGCTTCTCACTGCCTCCTGGAACCCCTTCAAATGCCCCAGACAATTTGGCCCTCTCTGCTTTCCTGCGCACGCTATCCTCAAAAGCACCTTTTTTCACTTTCGGCGCTGTTTGGAGCAAAAAAGACAAACGTCCAGCTTTTGCTGCCACAGCAAAGGTGCCAGCGGGGAAAAGTGATGCTGCTTCTCACTGCCTCCTGGAACCCCTTCAAATGCCCCAGACAATTTGGCCCTCTCTGCTTTCCTGCGCACTCTATCCTCAAAAGCACCTTTTTTCACTTTCGGCGCTGTTTGGAGCAAAAAAGACAAACGTCCAGCTTTTGCTGCCACAGCAAAGGTGCCAGCGGGGAAAAGTCATGCTGCTTCTCACTGCCTCCTGGAACCCCTTCAAATGCCCCAGACAATTTGGCCCTCTCTGCTTTCCTGCGCACTCTATCCTCAAAAGCACCTTTTTTCACTTTCGGCGCTGTTTGGAGCAAAAAAGACAAACGTCCAGCTTTTGCTGCCACAGCAAAGGTGCCAGCGGGGAAAAGTGATGCTGGTCCTCACTGCCTCCTGGTACCCCTTCAAATGCCCCAGACAATTTGGCCCTCTCTGCTTTCCTGCGCACTCTATCCTCAAAAACACCTTTTTTCACTTTCAGCGCTGTTTGGAGCAAAAAAGACAAACGTCCAGCTTTTGCTGCCACAGCAAAGGTGCCAGCGGGGAAAACTGATGCTGGTCCTCACTGCCTCCTGGAACCCCTTCAAATGCCCCAGACAATTTGGCCCTCTCTGCTTTCCTGAAAAGTCTATCCTCAAAAGCACCTTTTTTCACTTTCGGCGCTGTTTGGAGCAAAAAAGACAAACGTCCAGCTTTTGCTGCCACAGCAAAGGTGCCAGCGGGGAAAAGTGATGCTGGTCCTCACTGCCTCCTGGAACCCCTTCAAATGCCCCAGACAATTTGGCCCTCTCTGCTTTCCTGAAAAGTCTATCCTCAAAAGCACTTTATTCACTTTCGGCGCTGTTTGGAGCAAAAAAGACAAACGTCCAGCTTTTGCTGCCACAGCAAAGGTGCCAGCGGGGAAAAGTGATGCTGCTTCTCACTGCCTCCTGGAACCCCTTCAAATGCCCCAGACAATTTGGCCCTCTCTGCTTTCCTGCGCACGCTATCCTCAAAAGCACCTTTTTTCACTTTCGGCGCTGTTTGGAGCAAAAAAGACAAACGTCCAGCTTTTGCTGCCACAGCAAAGGTGCCAGCGGGGAAAAGTGATGCTGCTTCTCACTGCCTCCTGGAACCCCTTCAAATGCCCCAGACAATTTGGCCCTCTCTGCTTTCCTGCGCACTCTATCCTCAAAAGCACCTTTTTTCACTTTCGGCGCTGTTTGGAGCAAAAAAGACAAACGTCCAGCTTTTGCTGCCACAGCAAAGGTGCCAGCGGGGAAAAGTGATGCTGCTTCTCACTGCCTCCTGGAACCCCTTCAAATGCCCCAGACAATTTGGCCCTCTCTGCTTTCCTGCGCACGCTATCCTCAAAAGCACCTTTTTTCACTTTCGGCGCTGTTTGGAGCAAAAAGGACAAACGTCCAGCTTTTGCTGCCACAGCAAAGGTGCCAGCGGGGAAAAGTGATGCTGGTCCTCACTGCCTCCTGGAACCCCTTCAAATGCCCCAGACAATTTGGCCCTCTCTGCTTTCCTGCGCACTCTATCCTCAAAAACACCTTTTTTCACTTTCAGCGCTGTTTGGAGCAAAAAAGACAAACGTCCAGCTTTTGCTGCCACAGCAAAGGTGCCAGCGGGGAAAAGTGATGCTGCTTCTCACTGCCTCCTGGAACCCCTTCAAATGCCCCACACAATTTGGCCCTCTCTGCTTTCCTGCGCACTCTATCCTCAAAAGCACCTTTTTTCACTTTCGGCGCTGTTTGGAGCAAAAAAGACAAACGTCCAGCTTTTGCTGCCACAGCAAAGGTGCCAGCGGGGAAAAGTGATGCTGCTTCTCACTGCCTCCTGGAACCCCTTCAAATGCCCCAGACAATTTGGCCCTCTCTGCTTTCCTGCGCACTCTATCCTCAAAAGCACCTTTTTTCACTTTCGGCGCTGTTTGGAGCAAAAAAGACAAACGTCCAGCTTTTGCTGCCACAGCAAAGGTGCCAGCGGGGAAAAGTGATGCTGGTCCTCACTGCCTCCTGGAACCCCTTCAAATGCCCCAGACAATTTGGCCCTCTCTGCTTTCCTGCGCACTCTATCATCAAAAGCACCTTTTTTCACTTTCGGCGCTGTTTGGAGCAAAAAAGACAAACGTCCAGCTTTTGCTGCCACAGCAAAGGTGCCAGCGGGGAAAAGTGATGCTGGTCCTCACTGCCTCCTGGAACCCCTTCAAATGCCCCAGACAATTTGGCCCTCTCTGCTTTCCTGAAAAGTCTATCCTCAAAAGCACCTTTTTTCACTTTCGGCGCTGTTTGGAGCAAAAAAGACAAACGTCCAGCTTTTGCTGCCACAGCAAAGGTGCCAGCGGGAAAAGTGATGCTGCTTCTCACTGCCTCCTGGAACCCCTTCAAATGCCCCAGACAATTTTGGCCCTCTCTGCTTTCCTGCGCACGCTATCCTCAAAAGCACCTTTTTTCACTTTCGGCGCTGTTTGGAGCAAAAAGGACAAACGTCCAGCTTTTGCTGCCACAGCAAAGGTGCCAGCGGGGAAAAGTGATGCTGGTCCTCACTGCCTCCTGGAACCCCTTCAAATGCCCCAGACAATTTGGCCCTCTCTGCTTTCCTGCGCACGCTATCCTCAAAAGCCACCTTTTTTCACTTTCGGCGCTGTTTGGAGCAAAAAGGACAAACGTCCAGCTTTTGCTGCCACAGCAAAGGTGCCAGCGGGGAAAAGTGATGCTGCTTCTCACTGCCTCCTGGAACCCCTTCAAATGCCCCAGACAATTTGGCCCTCTCTGCTTTCCTGCGCACTCTATCCTCAAAAGCACTTTTTTCACTTTCGGCGCTGTTTGGAGCAAAAAAGACAAACGTCCAGCTTTTGCTGCCACAGCAAAGGTGCCAGCGGGGAAAGTGATGCTGGTCCTCACTGCCTCCTGGAACCCCTTCAAATGCCCCAGACAATTTGGCCCTCTCTGCTTTCCTGCGCACGCTATCCTCAAAAGCACCTTTTTTCACTTTCGGCGCTGTTTGGAGCAAAAAAGACAAACGTCCAGCTTTTGCTGCCACAGCAAAGGTGCCAGCGGGGAAAAGTGATGCTGCTTCTCACTGCCTCCTGGAACCCCTTCAAATGCCCCAGACAATTTGGCCCTCTCTGCTTTCCTGCGCACTCTATCCTCAAAAGCACCTTTTTCACTTCGGCGCTGTTTGGAGCAAAAAAGACAAACGTCCAGCTTTTGCTGCCACAGCAAAGGTGCCAGCGGGGAAAAGTGATGCTGCTTCTCACTGCCTCCTGGAACCCTTCAAATGCCCCAGACAATTTGGCCCTCTCTGTTTCCTGCGCACTCTATCCTCAAAAGCACCTTTTTTCACTTTCGGCGCTGTTTGGAGCAAAAAAAGACAAACGTCCAGCTTTTGCTGCCACAGCAAAGGTGCCAGCGCGGGGAAAAGTGATGCTGGTCCTCACTGCCTCCTGGAACCCCTTCAAATGCCCCAGACAATTTGGCCCTCTCTGCTTTCCTGCGCACGCTATCCTCAAAAGCACCTTTTTTCACTTTCGGCGCTGTTTGGAGCAAAAAGGACAAACGTCCAGCTTTTGCATGCCACAGCAAAGGTGCCAGCGGGGAAAAGTGATGCTGGTCCTCACTGCCTCCTGGAACCCCTTCAAATGCCCCAGACAATTTGGCCCTCTCTGCTTTCCTGCGCACGCTATCCTCAAAAGCACCTTTTTTCACTTTCGGCGCTGTTTGGAGCAAAAAGGACAAACGTCCAGCTTTTGCTGCCACAGCAAAGGTGCCAGCGGGGAAAAGTGATGCTGCTTCTCACTGCCTCCTGGAACCCCTTCAAATGCCCCAGACAATTTGGCCCTCTCTGCTTTCCTGCGCACTCTATCCTCAAAAGCACTTTTTTCACTTTCGGCGCTGTTTGGAGCAAAAAAGACAAACGTCCAGCTTTTGCTGCCACAGCAAAGGTGCCAGCGGGGAAAAGTGATGCTGGTCCTCACTGCCTCCTGGAACCCCTTCAAATGCCCCAGACAATTTGGCCCTCTCTGCTTTCCTGCGCACGCTATCCTCAAAAGCACCTTTTTTCACTTTCGGCGCTGTTTGGAGCAAAAAAGACAAACGTCCAGCTTTTGCTGCCACAGCAAAGGTGCCAGCGGGGAAAAGTGATGCTGCTTCTCACTGCCTCCTGGAACCCCTTCAAATGCCCCAGACAATTTGGCCCTCTCTGCTTTCCTGCGCACTCTATCCTCAAAAGCACCTTTTTTCACTTTCGGCGCTGTTTGGAGCAAAAAAGACAAACGTCCAGCTTTTGCTGCCACAGCAAAGGTGCCAGCGGGGAAAAGTGATGCTGCTTCTCACTGCCTCCTGGAACCCCTTCAAATGCCCCAGACAATTTGGCCCTCTCTGTTTCCTGCGCACTCTATCCTCAAAAGCACCTTTTTTCACTTTCGGCGCTGTTTGGAGCAAAAAAGACAAACGTCCAGCTTTTGCTGCCACAGCAAAGGTGCCAGCGGGGAAAAGTGATGCTGGTCCTCACTGCCTCCTGGAACCCCTTCAAATGCCCCAGACAATTTGGCCCTCTCTGCTTTCCTGCGCACGCTATCCTCAAAAGCACCTTTTTTCACTTTCGGTGCTGTTTGGAGCAAAAAAGACAAACGTCCAGCTTTTGCTGCCACAGCAAAGGTGCCAGCGGGGAAAAGTGATGCTGCTTCTCACTGCCTCCTGGAACCCCTTCAAATGCCCCAGACAATTTGGCCCTCTCTGCTTTCCTGCGCACTCTATCCTCAAAAGCACCTTTTTTTACTTTCGGCGCTCTTTGGAGCAAAAAAGACAAACGTCCAGCTTTTGCTGCCACAGCAAAGGTGCCAGCGGGGAAAAGTGATGCTGCTTCTCACTGCCTCCTGGAACCCCTTCAAATGCCCCAGACAATTTGGCCCTCTCTGCTTTCCTGCGCACGCTATCCTCAAAAGCACCTTTTTTCACTTTCGGCGCTGTTTGGAGCAAAAAGGACAAACGTCCAGCTTTTGCTGCCACAGCAAAGGTGCCAGCGGGGAAAAGTGATGCTGCTTCTCACTGCCTCCTGGAACCCCTTCAATTGCCCCAGACAATTTGGCCCTCTCTGCTTTCCTGCGCACTCTATCCTCAAAAGAACCTTTTTTCACTTTCGGCGCTGTTTGGAGCAAAAAAGACAAACGTCCAGCTTTTGCTGCCACAGCAAAGGTGCCAGCGGGGAAAAGTGATGCTGGTCCTCACTGCCTCCTGGAACCCCTTCAAATGCCCCAGACAATTTGGCCCTCTCTGCTTTCCTGAAAAGTCTATCCTCAAAAGCACCTTTTTTCACTTTCGGCGCTGTTTGGAGCAAAAAAGACAAACGTCCAGCTTTTGCTGCCACAGCAAAGGTGCCAGCGGGGAAAAGTGATGCTGCTTCTCACTGCCTCCTGGAACCCCTTCAAATGCCCCAGACAATTTGGCCCTCTCTGCTTTCCTGCGCACTCTATCCTCAAAAGCACCTTTTTTCACTTTCGGCGCTGTTTGGAGCAAAAAAGGACAAACGTCCAGCTTTTGCTGCCACAGCAAAGGTGCCAGCGGGGAAAAGTGATGCTGCTTCTCACTGCCTCCTGGAACCCCTTCAAATGCCCCAGACAATTTGGCCCTCTCTGCTTTCCTGAAAAGTCTATCCTCAAAAGCACCTTTTTTCACTTTCGGCGCTGTTTGGAGCAAAAAAGACAAACGTCCAACTTTTGCTGCCACAGCAAAGGTGCCAGCGGGGAAAAGTGATGCTGCTTCTCACTGCCTCCTGGAACCCCTTCAAATGCCCCAGACAATTTGGCCCTCTCTGCTTTCCTGCGCACTCTATCCTCAAAATCACCTTTTTTCACTTTCGGCGCTGTTTGGAGCAAAAAAGACAAACGTCCAGCTTTTGCTGCCACAGCAAAGGTGCCAGCGGGGAAAAGTCATGCTGCTTCTCACTGCCTCCTGGAACCCCTTCAAATGCCCCAGACAATTTGGCCCTCTCTGCTTTCCTGCGCACTCTATCCTCAAAAGCACCTTTTTTCACTTTCGGCGCTGTTTGGAGCAAAAAGACAAACGTCCAGCTTTTGCTGCCACAGCAAAGGTGCCAGCGGGGAAAAGTCATGCTGCTTCTCACTGCCTCCTGGAACCCCTTCAATTGCCCCAGACAATTTGGCCCTCTCTGCTTTCCTGCGCACTCTATCCTCAAAAGCACCTTTTTTCACTTTCGGCGCTGTTTGGAGCAAAAAAGACAAACGTCCAGCTTTTGCTGCCACAGCAAAGGTGCCAGCGGGGAAAAGTGATGCTGCTTCTCACTGCCTCCTGGAACCCCTTCAAATGCCCCAGACAATTTGGCCCTCTCTGCTTTCCTGAAAAGTCTATCCTCAAAAGCACCTTTTTCACTTTCGGCGCTGTTTGGAGCAAAAAAGACAAACGTCCAGCTTTTGCTGCTACAGCAAAGGTGCCAGCGGGGAAAAGTGATGCTGCTTCTCACTGCCTCCTGGAACCCCTTCAAATGCCCCAGACAATTTGGCCCTCTCTGCTTTCCTGCGCACGCTATCCTCAAAAGCACCTTTTTTCACTTTCGGCGCTGTTTGGAGCAAAAAAGACAAACGTCCAGCTTTTGCTGCCACAGCAAAGGTGCCAGCGGGGAAAAGTGATGCTGCTTCTCACTGCCTCCTGGAACCCCTTCAAATGCCCCAGACAATTTGGCCCTCTCTGCTTTCCTGCGCACCCTATCCTCAAAAGCACCTTTTTTCACTTTCGGCGCTGTTTGGAGCAAAAAAGACAAACGTCCAGCTTTTGCTGCCACAGCAAAGGTGCCAGCGGGGAAAAGTGATGCTGCTTCTCACTGCCTCCTGGAACCCCTTCAAATGCCCCAGACAATTTGGCCCTCTCTGCTTTCCTGAAAAGTCTATCCTCAAAAGCACCTTTTTTCACTTTCGGCGCTGTTTGGAGCAAAAAAGACAAACGTCCAGCTTTTGCTGCCACAGCAAAGGTGCCAGCGGGGAAAAGTGATGCTGCTTCTCACTGCCTCCTGGAACCCCTTCAAATGCCCCAGACAATTTGGCCCTCTCTGCTTTCCTGAAAAGTCTATCCTCAAAAGCACCTTTTTTCACTTTCGGCGCTGTTTGGAGCAAAAAAGACAAACGTCCAGCTTTTGCTGCCACAGCAAAGGTGCCAGCGGGGAAAAGTGATGCTGCTTCTCACTGCCTCCTGGAACCCCTTCAAATGCCCCAGACAATTTGGCCCTCTCTGCTTTCCTGAAAAGTCTATCCTCAAAAGCACCTTTTTTCACTTTCGGCGCTGTTTGGAGCAAAAAAGACAAACGTCCAGCTTTTGCTGCCACAGCAAAGGTGCCAGCGGGGAAAAGTGATGCTGCTTCTCACTGCCTCCTGGAACCCCTTCAAATGCCCCAGACAATTTGGCCCTCTCTGCTTTCCTGCGCACTCTATCCTCAAAAGCACCTTTTTTCACTTTCGGCGCTGTTTGGAGCAAAAAAGACAAACGTCCAGCTTTTGCTGCCACAGCAAAGGTGCCAGCGGGGAAAAGTCATGCTGCTTCTCACTGCCTCCTGGAACCCCTTCAAATGCCCCAGACAATTTGGCCCTCTCTGCTTTCCTGCGCACGCTATCCTCAAAAGCACCTTTTTTCACTTTCGGCGCTGTTTGGAGCAAAAAAGACAAACGTCCAGCTTTTGCTGCCACAGCAAAGGTGCCAGCGGGGAAAAGTGATGCTGCTTCTCACTGCCTCCTGGAACCCCTTCAAATGCCCCAGACAATTTGGCCCTCTCTGCTTTCCTGCGCACCCTATCCTCAAAAGCACCTTTTTTCACTTTCGGCGCTGTTTGGAGCAAAAAAGACAAACGTCCAGCTTTTGCTGCCACAGCAAAGGTGCCAGCGGGGAAAAGTGATGCTGCTTCTCACTGCCTCCTGGAACCCCTTCAAATGCCCCAGACAATTTGGCCCTCTCTGCTTTCCTGCGCACGCTATCCTCAAAAGCACCTTTTTTCACTTTCGGCGCTGTTTGGAGCAAAAAAGACAAACGTCCAGCTTTTGCTGCCACAGCAAAGGTGCCAGCGGGGAAAAGTGATGCTGCTTCTCACTGCCTCCTGGAACCCCTTCAAATGCCCCAGACAATTTGGCCCTCTCTGCTTTCCTGAAAAGTCTATCCTCAAAAGCACCTTTTTTCACTTTCGGCGCTGTTTGGAGCAAAAAGGACAAACGTCCAGCTTTTGCTGCCACAGCAAAGGTGCCAGCGGGGAAAAGTGATGCTGCTTCTCACTGCCTCCTGGAACCCCTTCAAATGCCCCAGACAATTTGGCCCTCTCTGCTTTCCTGCGCACTCTATCCTCAAAAGCACCTTTTTTCACTTTCGGCGCTGTTTGGAGCAAAAAGGACAAACGTCCAGCTTTTGCTGCCACAGCAAAGGTGCCAGCGGGGAAAAGTGATGCTGCTTCTCACTGCCTCCTGGAACCCCTTCAAATGCCCCAGACAATTTGGCCCTCTCTGCTTTCCTGAAAAGTCTATCCTCAAAAGGACCTTTTTTCACTTTCGGCGCTGTTTGGAGCAAAAAAGACAAACGTCCAGCTTTTGCTGCCACAGCAAAGGTGCCAGCGGGGAAAAGTGATGCTGCTTCTCACTGCCTCCTGGAACCCCTTCAAATGCCCCAGACAATTTGGCCCTCTCTGCTGTCCTGCGCACTCTATCCTCAAAAGCACCTTTTTTCACTTTCGGCGCTGTTTGGAGCAAAAAGGACAAACGTCCAGCTTTTGCTGCCACAGCAAAGGTGCCAGCGGGGAAAAGTGATGCTGCTTCTCACTGCCTCCTGGAACCCCTTCAATTGCCCCAGACAATTTGGCCCTCTCTGCTTTCCTGCGCACTCTATCCTCAAAAGAACCTTTTTTCACTTTCGGCGCTGTTTGGAGCAAAAAAGACAAACGTCCAGCTTTTGCTGCCACAGCAAAGGTGCCAGCGGGGAAAAGTGATGCTGGTCCTCACTGCCTCCTGGAACCCCTTCAAATGCCCCAGACAATTTGGCCCTCTCTGCTTTCCTGAAAAGTCTATCCTCAAAAGCACCTTTTTTCACTTTCGGCGCTGTTTGGAGCAAAAAAGACAAACGTCCAGCTTTTGCTGCTACAGCAAAGGTGCCAGCGGGGAAAAGTGATGCTGCTTCTCACTGCCTCCTGGAACCCCTTCAAATGCCCCAGACAATTTGGCCCTCTCTGCTTTCCTGCGCACGCTATCCTCAAAAGCACCTTTTTTCACTTTCGGCGCTGTTTGGAGCAAAAAAGACAAACGTCCAGCTTTTGCTGCCACAGCAAAGGTGCCAGCGGGGAAAAGTGATGCTGCTTCTCACTGCCTCCTGGAACCCCTTCAAATGCCCCAGACAATTTGGCCCTCTCTGCTTTCCTGCGCACCCTATCCTCAAAAGCACCTTTTTTCACTTTCGGCGCTGTTTGGAGCAAAAAAGACAAACGTCCAGCTTTTGCTGCCACAGCAAAGGTGCCAGCGGGGAAAAGTGATGCTGCTTCTCACTGCCTCCTGGAACCCCTTCAAATGCCCCAGACAATTTGGCCCTCTCTGCTTTCCTGAAAAGTCTATCCTCAAAAGCACCTTTTTTCACTTTCGGCGCTGTTTGGAGCAAAAAAGACAAACGTCCAGCTTTTGCTGCCACAGCAAAGGTGCCAGCGGGGAAAAGTGATGCTGCTTCTCACTGCCTCCTGGAACCCCTTCAAATGCCCCAGACAATTTGGCCCTCTCTGCTTTCCTGAAAAGTCTATCCTCAAAAGCACCTTTTTTCACTTTCGGCGCTGTTTGGAGCAAAAAAGACAAACGTCCAGCTTTTGCTGCCACAGCAAAGGTGCCAGCGGGGAAAAGTGATGCTGCTTCTCACTGCCTCCTGGAACCCCTTCAAATGCCCCACACAATTTGGCCCTCTCTGCTTTCCTGAAAAGTCTATCCTCAAAAGCACCTTTTTTCACTTTCGGCGCTGTTTGGAGCAAAAAAGACAAACGTCCAGCTTTTGCTGCCACAGCAAAGGTGCCAGCGGGGAAAAGTGATGCTGCTTCTCACTGCCTCCTGGAACCCCTTCAAATGCCCCAGACAATTTGGCCCTCTCTGCTTTCCTGCGCACTCTATCCTCAAAAGCACCTTTTTTCACTTTCGGCGCTGTTTGGAGCAAAAAAGACAAACGTCCAGCTTTTGCTGCCACAGCAAAGGTGCCAGCGGGGAAAAGTCATGCTGCTTCTCACTGCCTCCTGGAACCCCTTCAAATGCCCCAGACAATTTGGCCCTCTCTGCTTTCCTGCGCACGCTATCCTCAAAAGCACCTTTTTTCACTTTCGGCGCTGTTTGGAGCAAAAAAGACAAACGTCCAGCTTTTGCTGCCACAGCAAAGGTGCCAGCGGGGAAAAGTGATGCTGCTTCTCACTGCCTCCTGGAACCCCTTCAAATGCCCCAGACAATTTGGCCCTCTCTGCTTTCCTGCGCACTCTATCCTCAAAAGCACCTTTTTTCACTTTCGGCGCTGTTTGGAGCAAAAAAGACAAACGTCCAGCTTTTGCTGCTACAGCAAAGGTGCCAGCGGGGAAAAGTGATGCTGCTTCTCACTGCCTCCTGGAACCCCTTCAAATGCCCCAGACAATTTGGCCCTCTCTGCTTTCCTGCGCACGCTATCCTCAAAAGCACCTTTTTTCACTTTCGGCGCTGTTTGGAGCAAAAAAGACAAACGTCCAGCTTTTGCTGCCACAGCAAAGGTGCCAGCGGGGAAAAGTGATGCTGCTTCTCACTGCCTCCTGGAACCCCTTCAAATGCCCCAGACAATTTGGCCCTCTCTGCTTTCCTGCGCACGGTCTATCCTCAAAAGCACCTTTTTTTCACTTTCGGCGCTGTTTGGAGCAAAAAAGACAAACGTCCAGCTTTTGCTGCCACAGCAAAGGTGCCAGCGGGGAAAAGTGATGCTGCTTCTCACTGCCTCCTGGAACCCCTTCAAATGCCCCAGACAATTTGGCCCTCTCTGCTTTCCTGAAAAGTCTATCCTCAAAAGCACCTTTTTTCACTTTCGGCGCTGTTTGGAGCAAAAAGACAAACGTCCAGCTTTTGCTGCCACAGCAAAGGTGCCAGCGGGGAAAAGTGATGCTGCTTCTCACTGCCTCCTGGAACCCCTTCAAATGCCCCAGACAATTTGGCCCTCTCTGCTTTCCTGAAAAGTCTATCCTCAAAAGCACCTTTTTTCACTTTCGGCGCTGTTTGGAGCAAAAAAGACAAACGTCCAGCTTTTGCTGCCACAGCAAAGGTGCCAGCGGGGAAAAGTGATGCTGCTTCTCACTGCCTCCTGGAACCCCTTCAAATGCCCCAGACAATTTGGCCCCTCTCTGCTTTCCTGAAAAGTCTATCCTCAAAAGCACCTTTTTTCACTTTCGGCGCTGTTTGGAGCAAAAAAGACAAACGTCCAGCTTTTGCTGCCACAGCAAAGGTGCCAGCGGGGAAAAGTGATGCTGCTTCTCACTGCCTCCTGGAACCCCTTCAAATGCCCCAGACAATTTGGCCCTCTCTGCTTTCCTGCGCACTCTATCCTCAAAAGCACCTTTTTTCACTTTCGGCGCTGTTTGGAGCAAAAAAGACAAACGTCCAGCTTTTGCTGCCACAGCAAAGGTGCCAGCGGGGAAAAGTCATGCTGCTTCTCACTGCCTCCTGGAACCCCTTCAAATGCCCCAGACAATTTGGCCCTCTCTGCTTTCCTGCGCACGCTATCCTCAAAAGCACCTTTTTTCACTTTCGGCGCTGTTTGGAGCAAAAAAGACAAACGTCCAGCTTTTGCTGCCACAGCAAAGGTGCCAGCGGGGAAAAGTGATGCTGCTTCTCACTGCCTCCTGGAACCCCTTCAAATGCCCCAGACAATTTGGCCCTCTCTGCTTCCCCGCCTGGCGCACCCCTATCCTCAAAAGCACCTTTTTTCACTTTCGGCGCTGTTTGGAGCAAAAAAGACAAACGTCCAGCTTTTGCTGCCACAGCAAAGGTGCCAGCGGGAAAAGTGATGCTGCTTCTCACTGCCTCCTGGAACCCCTTCAAATGCCCCAGACAATTTGGCCCTCTCTGCTTTCCTGCGCACGCTATCCTCAAAAGCACCTTTTTTCACTTTCGGCGCTGTTTGGAGCAAAAAAGACAAACGTCCAGCTTTTGCTGCCACAGCAAAGGTGCCAGCGGGGAAAAGTGATGCTGCTTCTCACTGCCTCCTGGAACCCCTTCAAATGCCCCAGACAATTTGGCCCTCTCTGCTTTCCTGAAAAGTCTATCCTCAAAAGCACCTTTTTTCACTTTCGGCGCTGTTTGGAGCAAAAAGGACAAACGTCCAGCTTTTGCTGCCACAGCAAAGGTGCCAGCGGGGAAAAGTGATGCTGCTTCTCACTGCCTCCTGGAACCCCTTCAAATGCCCCAGACAATTTGGCCCTCTCTGCTTTCCTGCGCACTCTATCCTCAAAAGCACCTTTTTTCACTTTCGGCGCTGTTTGGAGCAAAAAAGGACAAACGTCCAGCTTTTGCTGCCACAGCAAAGGTGCCAGCGGGGAAAAGTGATGCTGCTTCTCACTGCCTCCTGGAACCCCTTCAAATGCCCCAGACAATTTGGCCCTCTCTGCTTTCCTGAAAAGTCTATCCTCAAAAGACCTTTTTTCACTTTCGGCGCTGTTTGGAGCAAAAAAGACAAACGTCCAGCTTTTGCTGCCACAGCAAAGGTGCCAGCGGGGAAAAGTGATGCTGCTTCTCACTGCCTCCTGGAACCCCTTCAAATGCCCCAGACAATTTGGCCCTCTCTGCTGTCCTGAGCACTCTATCCTCAAAAGCACCTTTTTTCACTTTCGGCGCTGTTTGGAGCAAAAAGGACAAACGTCCAGCTTTTGCTGCCACAGCAAAGGTGCCAGCGGGGAAAAGTGATGCTGCTTCTCACTGCCTCCTGGAACCCCTTCAAATGCCCCAGACAATTTGGCCCTCTCTGCTTTCCTGCGCACTCTATCCTCAAAAGCACCTTTTTTCACTTTCGGCGCTGTTTGGAGCAAAAAAGGACAAACGTCCAGCTTTTGCTGCCACAGCAAAGGTGCCAGCGGGGAAAAGTGATGCTGCTTCTCACTGCCTCCTGGAACCCCTTCAAATGCCCCAGACAATTTGGCCCTCTCTGCTTTCCTGAAAAGTCTATCCTCAAAAGCACCTTTTTTCACTTTCGGCGCTGTTTGGAGCAAAAAAGACAAACGTCCAGCTTTTGCTGCCACAGCAAAGGTGCCAGCGGGGAAAAGTGATGCTGCTTCTCACTGCCTCCTGGAACCCCTTCAAATGCCCCAGACAATTTGGCCCTCTCTGCTTTCCTGCGCACGCTATCCTCAAAAGCACCTTTTTTCACTTTCGGCGCTGTTTGGAGCAAAAAGACAAACGTCCAGCTTCTGCTGCCACAGCAAAGGTGCCAGCGGGGAAAAGTGATGGTGCTTCTCACTGCCTCCTGGAACCCCTTCAAATGCCCCAGACAATTTGGCCCTCTCTGCTTTCCTGAAAAGTCTATCCTCAAAAGCACCTTTTTTCACTTTCGGCGCTGTTTGGAGCAAAAAAGACAAACGTCCAGCTTTTGCTGCCACAGCAAAGGTGCCAGCGGGGAAAAGTGATGCTGCTTCTCACTGCCTCCTGGAACCCCTTCAAATGCCCCAGACAATTTGGCCCTCTCTGCTTTCCTGCACACGTCTATCCTCAAAAGCACCTTTTTTCACTTTCGGCGCTGTTTGGAGCAAAAAAGACAAACGTCCAGCTTCTGCTGCCACAGCAAAGGTGCCAGCGGGGAAAAGTCATGCTGCTTCTCACTGCCTCCTGGAACCCCTTCAATTGCCCCAGACAATTTGGCCATCTCTGCTTTCCTGCGCACTCTATCCTCAAAAGAACCTTTTTTCACTTTCGGCGCTGTTTGGAGCAAAAAAGACAAACGTCCAGCTTTTGCTGCCACAGCAAAGGTGCCAGCGGGGAAAAGTGATGCTGCTTCTCACTGCCTCCTGGAACCCCTTCAAATGCCCCAGACAATTTGGCCCTCTCTGCTTTCCTGAAAAGTCTATCCTCAAAAGCACCTTTTTTCACTTTCGGCGCTGTTTGGAGCAAAAAAGACAAACGTCCAGCTTTTGCTGCCACAGCAAAGGTGCCAGCGGGGAAAAGTGATGCTGCTTCTCACTGCCTCCTGGAACCCCTTCAAATGCCCCAGACAATTTGGCCCTCTCTGCTTTCCTGCGAACTCTATCCTCAAAAGCACCTTTTTTCACTTTCGGCGCTGTTTGGAGCAAAAAAGACAAACGTCCAGCTTTTGCTGCCACAGCAAAGGTGCCAGCGGGGAAAAGTGATGCTGCTTCTCACTGCCTCCTGGAACCCCTTCAAATGCCCCAGACAATTTGGCCCTCTCTGCTTTCCTGCGCACTCTATCCTCAAAAGCACCTTTTTTCACTTTCGGCGCTGTTTGGAGCAAAAAGGACAAACGTCCAGCTTTTGCTGCCACAGCAAAGGTGCCAGCGGGGAAAAGTGATGCTGCTTCTCACTGCCTCCTGGAACCCCTTCAAATGCCCCAGACAATTTGGCCCTCTCTGCTTTCCTGCGCACTCTATC
>NW_028127540.1:0-44000 GCF_965231255.1 Vanellus vanellus
CGAAGGAACGGCCCCTGGCTCTCAGCCAGCAGAAGGAGACTATGGAAGAGCTCTGGCACCCGTGGGATTGCTTTCCTTCTCCCGCCTCGCACTCAGTAAGAGTGTGTTTTCCAACTCATTTTTTTTTTATTAAGAAAATAAACAAAAATAATGCTCCAGCTATCAGTTTTAGAAGGCATAGAAAATCTCTAAAAGGGAAACAGAAGCGCAATGTGCTGAGGTATGAAAGCCTGAGGTAGTTTTTGTGTGTGGATGTGTGTGTGTCATGTGGGGTTGGGGGTTGTGTGTGTTTTATTTTTGAAATTAAAAAAAAAATAATAATTTTGCTAGTGTTTTGGTTTTTTTTTTTCCCCCAGCCCTGGGCTGACAACCTCTTGGAAATCTGTTTTCCCCCCCTGCCCCTCTTTTCCCACCTTCTCTCCTTGCAACCGGGATCTTTCCCCAAAGCGTTTACGGCCGAGCACGGCCTTTCTTTAACCTCTAGAAAAGCCGGCTTGTGCTAAAAAACAAACATCCCCCTCCGGCCCCCACCCCCTCTGAAATGAAATAAATAAATAAATAAATAAATAAAAACCTTACAAAACTTAAAAATCGTCGTTAGTTTTGTTATTGTTACATTAATCCTAAAAACTGATGAGCCGCTGCGCTGTGTGCCGCAGCCCAACCGCCCCCCCTCAGCGCTGGGCGAGCTCCTCTGGCCATGCCTGGGATGAAAAACCGGTGGCTTTTAGGAAATAAAAAATAAAAAATTAAAAAAAAAAAGAATAATAAAACCTCTCTTTCTCTCTCTCTCTGCCTGTGTTAGTCCAACTGAAGGGATAGCGTCGGGAGGCGAGGGAGGAGGAAGGGTGAGGCTGTGGGATGGAGAGAGCCCTCCCCGTACCCCTCGGCTGTGCATCCTCGCAGCGCTGTGGGGAATGGGGGTGGGGGGGTCTTTGGTTTGCACAGGGTGGCCATGGTGGGGGCTCAGCCCCATCCTTACAGTGCTGGGGAGCACGGGGCTACCAGGCGCAGAGTCCCTCCCCCAGTGAGGTGCTTTGGTGCGCTGAGGTGTTAGATGGGGTGGCACAGCCCCTGCCCGCCCCGGGAGGGGGGACACCACCTCTCCGGTGGCACTGGGTGGGTGGGAGGGAGGGAGGGAGCAGAGCTCTGGGAGCCATGGAGAAAGGTGTGGGGGTGTCCCTCATCGTGGCAGCCCCCAGCAGCCCTACCCCGCCACCCGGCCACCC
Organism: Vanellus vanellus; assembly: GCF_965231255.1. Lineage (NCBI taxonomy): Eukaryota > Metazoa > Chordata > Aves > Charadriiformes > Charadriidae > Vanellus > Vanellus vanellus. The sequence goes on from NW_028127540.1 coordinate 1,230, forward strand.
CAAGGGACACCCAAGCCCCATCTTGGTCCTCTCCCCGTTGGGTGATGCCCTTCCACCCACCCCGGAGGTGCTCTCCTCTCCTGCGGGGGGGACGCCCAGCGCTCGCCTGGCTAGAGAAGCACCGCGGGGGTGCTTAGGGGGCATCTGAGCTTCCCAGTTACAAGGGCGTAATTAGTGCACCATTAATAACCATTAATAACGACTTTGGCTCTGCTAACCAACTGCGGCGAGGCCCCCACCCCGCTTTAGCACAGGCTTCCTGATGCCAACACCTCCCCGAGCCACTGGGTAAAGCGACACCTGGCAAAAAACCACCACCACACCAAAAAAAAACCCCACACCACATCCTCCACACCTCACCCACCCCTTCTCCCCCCATCACAGCCATGGGGCAAACTCCCACCACCACCACCCCCCCAATCTCAGCTCGGCCGTGACCCCCCCGAGACACTGGAACAAGAGCAGCGGAGAGCAGCTCAGGCTCGTGTGAGCTGGAGAGATTTCTCTTTGGTTTTTGATGTTGTCGTTGGGTGGGATTTGGTTGGTTGTTTTTCACAGAACACTTTGCAGTAGAGGACAAAAACGTGGTGTCGCAGCCCCCGGGGCCGGCGCTGGCACCGCCACCTCCCCCCACCTCCCCCCACCTCCCCCCTCCCCCGGCTCCTGTCCCTCCTCCTGCCCGGGGGATGTTCCCACTTTCCTTCCTTGGTTTGTTTGTTTGTTTTTTTCCTTTCTACCTTTCTTTTTTAATATGTGGGTTTTTTTTTTCTTTTGCCCTTTTTCTTCTTTCTCCCTTTTGTTTTTCGCTTCCCCCTCCTTTTTTCTCTTTTTCCCCTTTTTTTTCCCGATTTTTTTTGCCTTTTCCCCACTTTTCTCTGTTTCCCCTTTCCCCCCCATTTTTATTTTTCTCTTTTTTCACTTCTTCCCCCTTTTTTCTCTTTTTCCCCTTTTTTCTTTTTCCCTTTTTGTTTTTTGCTTTGTAATAAGTAATTTAGCAAAAGAATTTTGCTTCAGCTAAAATGGATGTGTGTTCGCTATGGCTTCAGCTAAAGATGGGTATATGCTTGCTATGCGTTTGATAGATGTGTGCTCGCTATGGCTTCAGCTAAAGATAGTTATGTGCTTGCTATGCGCTTGGGAAAGGGGATAGTGTTAGATAGGGTATCAGACGAAACCAACAGTTGGAGGCACCGAACCATTGCAAAACAAAGAGTGGTGTAGTTAGCTAAGATAACCACAGAAGTGTAAGGAGTGAAGAAGCCACAAGAAGGACATGGTGATAAAGACTTTGGCCCTCCCTCCATGGACTATCAGGAAGACCCCGGAGGAAGCATGCCGCCTGGGAGGGGGGCATGTTGCATTCCCAGAACTCATTGACTATGTATTTGGGGGTGGGTTGCATTCCCAGAACTCATTGTTTATGTATTTGGGGGTGGGTCGCGTTCCAAAAACTCATTGACTATGCAAACTATGTTCCAAGAAGAAACATGAATAATTATAAGGAATACGAAATAAAAACAAGCGGTTGTAAAGGGAAAAATGAGACACAGGAGGAGAAATCCCCTGTGTAACTTCCAGCGCTGCAATAAATATTCTTTGCTCCACCGAATTTGCCCCGGACTAAAATTCAATACAGTGAGCGCGTTTCTCACAGCTTTTTCCCCCTTTTTTCTGTTTCCCGTCCCCCCCGTTTTACTTTTTCTCTTTTTTTACTTTTTTCCTCTTTTTCGCCTTTGTTCTTTTTCCCTTTTTTTTCTTTTCCCCCCTTTTTTCTCTGTTTCTCCCTTTCCCCCCGTTTTAATTTTTCTCTTTTTTTACTTTTTTCCCCTTTTTTTATCTTTTTCCTCTTTTTTCTTTTCCCACTTCCCCCCCCCCCCCCTTTTTTTTTTCTCTTTTTAAACAAGCTCTCTCCCGAAGGAGCGGCCCCTGGCTCTCCGCTGGCAGAAGAGCCTACGGAAGAGCTCTGGCACTGACACGGGCGGGAACACCCACTCACACATCGCAGCACAGCAGTTAGTTTGGCAACACCCCCACCCCCTGTCACAAGTGAGACCCGCACAGACAAAAGGCTCCTGAGTGAGGGCACTGGGGCAGCCCCACCTTAGAAGCAGCAGAGGAGCAGAGCCGTCCGGAGCCATCAAGAGCACAGGAAGGGCTATTCAGGGCCTCATTGTCTGCGCCGAGTGACCGTCTGCTGAGAACCGCTCTGGCGGCTCAGAGCTCAGCCCCAGCAGCAGTCTGGAGCCAACGGGGAAAAGTACACTGGGAGGAAGACTGGCAGCCTTCCTCCACAACGCCCCGGAGAGAATGACCAGAGTGCTGCCTATCCCCATCGCTTTTCCAACTCGGTTCTTTTTTTATTAGAAAATTAATTAAAAAAGGATCTCCAACTCTCAGGTTTCCAAGGCACACAAAATCTCTAAAAGGGAGACACAAGCGTGAGGTGCTGAGGTACCCAAACCTGCCCACGTTAGTCCAACTAAAGGGAGAGCGTCGGGAGGCGAGGGAGGAGGAAGGGGGAGGCTGTGGGATGGAGAGAGCCCTCCCCGTACCCCTCGGCTGTGCATCCTCGCAGCGCCACGGGGAATGGGGGGCTGTGTGTTTGGGGGGGTCTTTGGTTTGCTCCCCTGACCTGCTGGGGGTGGAGGAGGAGGATTTGGGAGTGGGGGATGTCCGGCGGCGGGGTTACATTCATCGGGCGGTGCTGGGCGGCACGGCGGGAGCCTCCCTTGCTGTGCTGCGGGGCCGGGGCTCCCGGAGCGTGTTTCTGCTCCTGCTGCTTCACCTGCTGGAGCATTTCCCTCATCTTGCGCTGTGCAGTCTTGGGGAGGAGAGGGGAAAAGCAAGAGGTGGGGGTCAGGGCACCGCTTCTCCCCCCACCAACCACTCCCGAGCCCCCATCGAGCATCTCGCTGCTCCCAACTTGTCACTCTGGACAAGCTGTAATTAATTTCAGGTTGGTTGGTTGGTTGTTTTTTTAACTTGTGCTTCACTCCTCGAGAGAGCCTGAATTTTTTGGGGGGTCGCCATGCCACCTAAGTGTACAGGAGACAAGGTTATGGAAGATGCACCCAGGTGGGATGCGCATGGATTTGCCCGCACCGGGGAGTCCATTCACACCCTGGGTGCTGCTCTGCACAGCATCCAAAACACCCATTTTTAGATCAATCAAGCCAATCTTCAATTTCAGCGCTCGCACAGCTGGGGGGAGCTACCGAAACACCTTCAGTGCCTCTTGGGGACACAGGGACCTCCCAAAAGAAGAGCAGCAGGTTGCTCGGGTGGTGCGGGCTCAGCAAGCCCCACACCTTTCCTCGGTGGATGAAAGTGGCCGGGGAAGATCAGGTAAAGCCACAGCCAAACCGTACCTGACTGGCAAAGAAATGCCCAATGATTTTAACGATGACCTCCTCGTTCTCGTCCAGGGTTTGGTCTCATGGCACAATGACTTCCGCACTGGTTAAGTTTTGCAGTTCGTTCACCTGGAGCGAACCACAAGAGGCTTCTGTTGTGGAAGAGCCAAAATCCTCCACTGCCGGTGTCACCACGGCACCAGGCACCCTGTGTGTCTCCCCCTTCCTTGGGACCAACGAGAACCACCACCAGGACATGGGGGCTGAGGGTCAAGACGTCGCTGAAACCACTGTGCACCCGGGATTTGTCCCCCTGGGGTGGGCAGGGGTGATGGGTGATGCCCAACTCTGCATCCCCGGGGCACCACCACCTACTGTTTTGCCACCTTTGCCTGTCATGTGACCGGCTGCGAAGGAAGGCACCTTGATGTGGGCTTCAAGCTTCACTTCTTCTTTCGCATTAAAGAAGTTTGCCTCTTTCAGCTTCCCAAATATTCACCCATAGGCCTGGGGAGGAGACGGACGGGAAGGAAAACCATCAGGCAGCGCCCGCTGTGCCTCTCCATCTCCAAAGCTGATAACGTCCCCACGTCCAGCAGCATCAAAACCATGGTACCCAGCAAAGAGCTCCCCCGGCGCTGAGGGAGGCCAAGCCAGGCTGCCAGCACAGTGGTGACCACAGGGACGCCTGCGACTTGTCCCTTACTGTCCCCCCCCCCCCCCCATAGCCCCCACCCAGAGCACCCTGAACTGAGCCTCGGGCGGCCCTGTGATGATGACCATCCGCTCGCTGCCCTCGGGACCTTCTGCCGGGGCGATCTGGGGAGGGATGGGGGAGAGGGAGCATGAGCGCGGCCCCCACTTTGGCGAGACCTTCCCTCTGTGGCATTTCCCCCCCAGTGCAGGGCAACCCCCCCATGCAGGAGCATCCCCTCCCACCCGAGCCGGGGTGATAACCGGGTGCTGCAGGCCTGGCCTTCTACTAATGAGAGGCCGGAGAGGTGGGCACATGCCAACCTCATGAAGTTCAATGAGGCCCAGTGCAAGGTCCTGCACCTGGGTCGGGGCAATCCCAAGCCCAAATCCAGGCTGGGCAGAGAATGGATGGAGTGCAGCCCTGGGGAGAAGGACCTGGGGGTGCTGATTGATGAGAAGCTCAACATGAGCCAGCAACACGTGATCGCAGCCCAGAAAGCCATCCATATCCCAGGCTGCATCAGAAGAAGTGGGCCAGCAGGGCGAGGGATGTGGTTCTGCCCCTCTGCTGCGTTCTGGTGAGACCCCACCTGGAGTACTGCGTCCAGCTCTGGAGGCCCCAACATAGGAAAGACATGGACCTGCTGGAGCGGGGCCAGAGGAGGCCACAGAGATGCTGAGAGGGCTGGAGCCCCTCTGCTGGGAGGACAGGCTGAGCGTTGGGGTTGTTCAGCCTGGAGCAGGTGCCGGCCGGGGGGGCTCCATACAGACCCGAGAGGTACGCCCAGGAGCTCTATGGTGGGAGAGAAAACGAGGGTCAGTGACGGCCCCAGTGTGCCAGACCCTTCCCCGCCACCCCCAGCCCGACGCAGAGCAGCGTGCCACCACAGTGAGCCCGGCAGGGACACGGGGACAACCCTTCGGGCCCTGAAACCCCCCCTCACAGAGCACGGGGGCACCTGAGGGTGCATTGGGGTGAGCTGCGGCCCCGACCCAGCACCCAGGTACCCCCAGTTCCTCCCTGCTGCCATCTTTCTGCCTGTGTCCTGCCTTTGTAGGGGAAAACCGGCCCCAACGGCCTTTCAGAGCAGCCGTAACCCCGCAAAGCTGAAACCGTGCTGTGACCACCATCGGTCCCCTGCGCAGAAAGTAGGGGGTTGGCGAGAACCAAGCACCATGTCTGGTTTGGCTCTGATTTCCATCATCGTTTCACTTTTCCAGGTCCAAGAGAAGAGAAAGCCAAGGCTGAGGAAGATGTTCCCCCAAGACCTGGGCTGGGGACAGGGGGGAAAGCAGCAAGGGGTGCGTGCCAGCACCCCAACCCAAGTCAACCCAGCCCAAAGCCTCGTCAACTCTTCCATGTCTCAAATCCATCAGAAATCTCCCCTGGCAGTAGACACAACTCTCTCCTGCTCTGCATTCCAGCAAGTGCAACCAGATGCTACCTGCAAACCACCATTTCTCACATGGAGGACGAGCAGACCCAGCTCCCCTGCCCAGGCTGGACGCCGCTCTCGCTCCCAGCCCTCTAGTTAAACCCGCTGCGCCGAGGTTGTGCTCCCTCTCACATTGAGCCCATGCTCCCCGTGTCCACCCTCTGCTTCTGGCCACGGGCTGCTCCATGGCTCCTGCACCAACATGTCCTCTCCTGCCCAGACAGTCCTCAAGGCCAGCGTGGACACCGCACCTCCTCACTTCCCTCCCTTCACCAGGAGCCTCATTCCTTCTCCTCCATCCTTCCCAGGTCTCTACAGCTCCACAGTTGAAGCTACTGCCACCGGCCCCAGGTCCTGCTGAGGATGCAGTCAGAAATGACCACTCCACGGTGTGAAACGTAAAGTACTTGGGTGGAAGGAGCAGAGGCCTCACCAGGGTGGCTTCAATAAGGTCCCACAAAGTTTTGGGCTGAAGGGGGTCCCACCAAACGCTGCCCTTTGGGACACCTGCCCAGCTCTTCTCCAATACGCCAACAAACGCTCAACCAGACGCTTCCCCAAGGCCGTGCTCGCTCGGGCGGTCGCCGCGGGCAGAGCATCCTCCTGCACAGCCAGACCAACCGACCCTTCTCAGTGCCCTCCGGGGCCACCGCGTACATCACACTCACATGCCCCTCCGCACCACCAGCCTGGCACTCACCCTTCTCCTCTGACGGCTCTGCTGCTGGCGTTGCCAGGAGAAGAAAACAGCACAAGTAAACTTCAGACAACAGCACAAGTGAACTTCAGAACTCAGCTTGGCCACTGCAGTTAAAGACAATAAGAAGAGATTCTTTGAGTATATCAATAGAAAAAGGAAGATTAGGGAAAATGTAGGCCCACTGGCGAATGAGACAGGTGCCCTAGTGGTGGAAGACACAGAGAAGGCAGAGTTCCTGAATGCCGCCTTTTCTTCGGTCTTCACTGCTAAAGCTGTCCCTCACAAATCCCATACTCTGAAGGCAAAGGAGAAGGTCTGGAGAGAGGAAGATTTTCCCTCAGTTGAGGAGGACCGGGTCAGAGACCACTTGGCCAAGCTGGACATTCATAAGTCCATGGGCCCTTACGGGATGCACCCGCGAGTGCTGAGAGAGCTGGCGGATGTTATTGCTAGACCACTCTCCATCGTCTTTGAAAGGTCATGGAGAACAGGAGAGGTGTCTGAGGACTGGAGGAAGGCTGACATCACTCCGATCTTCAAAAAAGGCAAGAAGGAGGACCCAGGGAACTAAAGACCAATTAGTCTCACCTCTGCCCCTGGGAAAGTAATGGAGCGACTCATTCTGGATGTCATCTCCAAACACGTTGAGGAACAGGAAGTTATTGGAAGTGGTCAACATGGATTTACCAAGGGTAAATCATGCTTGGCCAATCTGATAGCTTTCTATGATGTTATAAGTGGTTGGCTGGATGAGGGGAGAGTCGTAGATGTCACCTACCTTGACTTTAGCAAGGCTTTTGACACTGTCTCCCATGACATCCTCATTAGGAAGCTGAGGAAGTATGGGCTAGATGAGGTGACAGCGAGGTGGATCGAGAGTTGGCTGCGGGACAGAACTCAGAGGGTTGTGATCAGCAGCACAGAGTCTAGTTGGAGGCCTGTAACCAGTGGTGTCCCCCAGGGGTCAATACTGGGTCCAATTTTGTTTAATGTATTCATTAATGACCTGGATGAGGGGGCAGAGTGTATCCTCAGCAAGTTTGCTGATGATACCAAACTGGGTGGGGTGGCTGACACCCCAGAGGGCCGTGCTGCCATCCAGCGTGACCTGGACAGGCTGGAGAGCTGGGCAGAGAAGAACCTAATGAGGTTCAACAAAAGCAAGTGCAAGGTCCTGCACCTGGGGAGGAAGAATGTAAAGCACCAGTATCGGTTAGGGGCGGACCTGCTGGGAAGTAGCTCTGAGAAGGATCTGGGGGTCATGGTAGACAGTAAATTATCCATGGCCCAGCAATGTGCCCTTGTTGCCAAAAAGGCCAATGGCATCCTGGGCTGCATAGGGAAGAGTGTGGCCAGTAGGTCGAGGAAGGTCATTCTCCCCCTCTACTCTGCACTGGTGAGGCCACAACTGCAATACTTTGTCCAGTTTTGGGCTCCCCAGTTCAAGAGGGACAGGGAACTGCTGGAGCGAGTCCAGCGAAGGGCAACTAAGATGATGAAGGGATTGGAGCATCTGCCTTATGAGGAAAGGCTGAGAGAGCTGGGACTCTTTAGCCTGGAGAAGAGAAGGCTGAGGGGAGACCTTATTATGGCATATGAGTATCTAAAGGGTGGGTTGAAGGAGGATGGAGCCAGGCTCTTTTCAATGGTTCCCAGTGACAGGACGAGGGGCAATGGGCACAAGTTAGAACACAGGAAGTTCCATTCAAATACACGGAAACACTTCTTTACGGTGAGGGTGACAGAGCACTGGCACAGGCTGCCCAGGGAGGTTGTGGAGTCCCCTTCTCTGGAGATTTTCAAGATCCACCTGGATGCAGTCCTGAGTCATGTGCTCTGGGCAATCCTGCTTTAGCAGGGGAGTGGGGCTGGATGATCTCTAGAGGTCCCTTCCAACTCTGAAAACTCTGTGATTCTGTGATTCCATAGCGGAAATTGCTAAAATAGCATTAACTGCACGAGAGTCCAGGAGATCGGGCATCTCAGACTGAGTTCGTGGTTAAGGAAAGTTCAGAGTTACGAGATTGCCCTGATCCAACAAAATCTAATGCAGATGCTTCAAAACTTAAGCGACAGCCTCACTCTGATTTGCCAGGATGTTATGAATCACCTACGAAGAAGTCTAATACTGCAAGTTTCACAGGGGAAGGTACTATGTTAGCAGACTTTAATGAAGATGTCCCTTTTTGATATGATCCAGTTGAAAAATGGAGGCAAATAACGCAAAAGGCACTGGACAGTGGAGATACAGCATGTGGAAATGCAATAGCGTGTCCCGTCTGACGACGAACGGATCAGCCTAATGAGCACTCGCCTTTTCCTTATGGAGTAATTAAAGACTTGAGACAAACTCTTATGCAAAATGGGTTAAGTGCACCACATACTCAAAGTTTGCTACAAGGAATATTTGGGGGGAATGAGTTAACACCCTATGATATTTGGCAAATTACACGTTTAATACTTACTCCTACGCAAATGGTATTATTTGAGTCAATGTGGAAATCTGCTTGCCAAGCGGCAGCCCTTGCAAGCAGCGAATGCTGCTGCGAAAGAGTCTTTGTTAACGCAGCTTGTTGTGGGAAATGCTAATTATGAATGTCAGTGTATTTTGCATTCGTTACAAAATCCAACGATAGTCCAAATGATTGAGGCATGTCAAAGAATCGGTTCTAACTCTCATAACATGGAGATGTTGGCAACAACTTTTGCTGCAGCGGTGAAAGTACGAGGAAGTTGGTTTTTGTGTGGGCCGGCTATAGCCCAGCGGTTACTTTGGTCTTCAGAAGTGTGTCGTGTGAATCTGTCAGATCATTCAGAATCTGTGCATAAAAACATTCAAATGTTAAAGGAGGGGGTCAGAAAGTTGCAAGTAGACAATGAATGGAATTGGTTGAACGATTTGTTATCTGGTTGGGGAATTACAGGATGGATAGCTGCAATTATTAAGACAGGATTAATGATATTGATCATAATTTTTTTTATAGCATTAATTTTTCCATGTTTATACTCTTGTGTGCAAAGGGCCCTGCAGAAGATGATAAACTCGGCGTTTCAAATTGAAAAACAAAAAAGGGGGAGATGTGGGGACTGAGGCAAAAGAAGGGTTAAGTGGGGTAGAGCTAATAGGGAGGAATAAGCAGCTGCAGCACTGTTCTGGCAGACCACGAAGTTGTGTGAAGCTCCTCCCGAGATAAGGAGGTGCTGCTCACAGGGAAGAGAGATTCCCTTTTCGGTGGGAACGTGATCTTTTGGAGTACGCGATGGGGTAAACAAGCAAAGTAGGCAATTACTGCCGTGGTAGAAAAGTATGTAAAGAGCACGCTTGCTTAATACAGCGGATGTCGGTTTCCATCCTGCATATCGCAGTCCGCGCGTTCCCACCGCCACACGCCCCCTCCCCCGCGGGCCGCCCCCCGGCCCCGGCAGCGCCCCGCTCCGCCCGCCCGCCCCCGCCCTGGGCAGGAGCTCCCCGAGCCCGCGCCGCCCCGCCGGAGCGCAGCGGGACGAGCAGCTGCAGCGCCCGGTGCCGCGGGGCCGGTTCCTGCGCGCCGTCACCCGCGGCGGGAGGAGCCGCACCGCGCCCGCGGGCACCGGCGGGGCTCGGCTCCGCTCGGATGGGGTCGGCGGGGGTCGGCGGGGGTCGGATCTGTTCGGCCCATCCATCCCCCAGTGGTGGGAGGGGAGAAGGGAACCCCCTCTCTTTGCCAGCGCCGCCTCCTCCCCACAGTGTCCCCCAGAGAAGGCTCTGAACTCGGGACGATGCCAACGCGGGGGGGGACTGCAGTCTCTGCCCTCCGGCACCCACTCCGAGGGGATCTTCCGCTCTCTGACCATCTCCTGCTCCCGCTGCGGGGAGTTCCTGCTCTGGATGGATCCAGCCGGTTATGGAGGTACCGAGGGAAGTTGGACTCTCGCGTCCGCTACGGGGAGGTCAGAGCTGGGAAGCGCTCCGTACCCCGGCAGCAGCGGGGGGGGGTTGAGCTGAGCAGGGAGGTGTTGGCCGGGCAGGAGGAACTGCTGCGCTGTCCCTGTCTCCCTCCAGAAGGACAGCGGCAAGAGAGGCGTGTGGGAGGAGGAGGTGGCGGGGGCAGAAGAGGAGGGGGAAGGGGAGCCGAACGCGGAGGAGCTGCGGGAGAAGAGCTGGACCATGGGGCTGTCCTGCCCCCCGCTGCCGGGCACGGGGGTCTGGGGGCACCGAGGGCTGGAGCTGTGCTCCGCAGAGCTGTGCTGGCCCCCAGGTGCGGTTTTAATGTTGAATTTCTGTAAAGAACTGGCTTGTAGAAGGCATGTGTAGATTTGGGGAGGGGGGAAGCAGGAGCTGTGGCCGTGGGGGGGTGCATGCAGCTGAGGGGGTGGAGCTGTGACCTTGCTGGGCAGGAAGGACCACGGACCTGTCCGTGTCTGATCCCTGCAGCCCCCCCGGCTGTCCCCCTGCAGCTCTAGGGGAAGGGGCTGCCAGCGTCGGACAGGCGGCTCCTGCTCCTGCCCCCCTCCGGGGGAAAAGGGTCCCCGGGGCTGCGGGCAGAGCCCCTCCTGTGCTCCCCGGGGGCTCTCGGGAGGTGCCCGACAAGGTGCCGTCAGGGGCGACCTCCTCTTGCAGTAGCAGCGGGGGGGGCAGTGCCGCCCGAACCAAGGTGCCTGCCTGTGTCAGGTTCTGCAGGCAGCCTGTGGGCAGGGACGGTGCCCGGAGGGGGCTGGGGGGACCCCGCGCTCTTCCCACATGCCTGCAGCAGGGCAAGCAGCCCCAGGACCCTCCAGCTCCCCACGAGCGCTGGGGGATGTGCCTGTCCCCACCATGGCCCCGCTACGGGGAAACAACATCCAGAGAGACATTGCAACATGGCAAAATGCATAGCAAGAGTCGTAGCTGAGAGGCTCCTGAATGGTGACCCTGGGGCAGCTCTACCTTGGAAGTGGCAGAAAGCAGAGCCATCTGGAGCCATAGAGCAGCGGCTTTGGCAACCAGATAAGGACAGTTGACCAAAACAATACAGTGATTAAAAAGGAGTCAACGACTCCCAGAGGATTCTGAAGGACTATCCGAGAGACTATAATGCGCATACCGGGGTGGGTAGTAGCCTATGGTAATGAGTTCCCGGAAAAGTAACGAACATGTTAATCATTTCCCCAAAACCTTGTGAATGTGTATATATGGCATGTCTATAAGCTGTATAACTAACCCTTTACGGTGTGCAAGTTTGGAGGAGTGATCCCCCTTGCACCCAGCACTGCAATAGACATAGCTGCTTTATAACTCTGCGTGAGTTGTGGAGTTTGTTTCCGCACGTCAGCACTGCAGGGCTCAAGGATGGGGACATCCCCCCCCCCCCTCCTCCGTCCCCTCCCTTCTGCCCGCAGGGAGCAGCCCCAGGCAGGGATGCTGAGCACGGGGGTTTCTTGACAGGCCTGGGGCTGGCAGCGGTGACACTTGGCTGTAGGACATGTCCCACCCAGGCAGGGGTGCAACTCCTTCTGGGGGCAGCATGTCAGTGAGAGCTGGGGGGGACTTGGATGGTCTCGGGCAGAGCGAGTGTTACCCCAGCCTGCCACCATGGCCCTTTGCAGCTCCGGCGGTACCCGGGCAGGGACGGGATGGGCTGGCCTGAGGCTGGAGCACCCCAGGGTGATGCCCCCCCACCACAGAGCATCCTCAGACCAATGGGTGCTGTGGAGATGGTGGGGCAGGGCTGGATAAAGGATGTGGGGCAGCGGGGCCAGGGCAGGGCCAGGGCCATCACCTGTAGCTGTAGCCAAGGGGAAGCCGAAGTCCTTTTGGGGTGAAGGTGGTGGAAGGAGTAGCAAGGGCGGCACTCGCTGTCGGACAGGTCCAGGTTGCAGTTCCAGCCGATGGTCACACTGATCATCCAGTCCTGCAGCAGGGACCAGCAGACCTCGCACAGTGCCAGCACGCTGCGGGCACAGCATCCCAACGGGCATGGCACCACCATGGTCACAGCATCTCCAGGAGCACGGCATCCCCATGGGTACAGCACCTACGTCCCTGCAGGCGTAGAATCTCCACAGACATGGCAATCCCCCAGGCACAGCACCCCAGTGGGCATGGGAACCCCCACGGGCATGGCATCCCTGCGGGCACAGCATGTCCACGGGTATGGCATCCCTGGGGGCATGCAGCATCCCCCCAACCCACGCTGCTCCCGCCCGGCCACGAGCACAGCCCCATCCTCGCCCTCCCCAGCAGGACGGGGCTGGGTTGCCACAGGCGTTGGGCCACAGGCCCTTGCCAGGGACGCCGTTGGCACTGCCTGCTGGCCCAAGAGTGCCCGGGAAGGGGCTTCCCAGAGGAGCTGGCCGGGCAGCAAGGAGCAGGTCCCAAAGGACGGGAAGACGCTGGGGACGGGCAGGGGGGCAGAGAGCGGGGGAAGGATGGAACAGCGTCGAGTGCCTCTCCTGGGGGGGACTTGTCTGCTCCCGCAGGTGCAGAGGGCAGGGAGGGCCCTGCGGGGACGCTGCGCTGCTCGGCCACCCGCCCCCATCCCCGGCAGAGGCGGGAGGGAGTCCCGGGGAGGCGGCACTGCCTCGCTCCGGCCGCGCCTGCCGCCTGCTCCCCCCGCCCGGCTCGGCCCGGCTCTGCCCGCACGGCTGGCTGGATCGGCTCGGCTGGGCTGGGCTCGGCTCGAGTGGGCTGCGACCCTGCGGGCCCGGGCCGGGCCGTGCGGCGGGAGCCCCGGCGGAGCGGCGGGGCAGGTGTGGGCGCGGAGGGGGCCGGGGGTCCCGGTGGGTGCGTGCGGGGGCTGCGGGCAGGGGGCGTGTGGGCCTCGCTCCGCGGAGGCTGCGGAGGCCGCGGCGGGGCCCGAGGGCAGAAGCGCGGGGCCGGCGGGCCCGTGAGCGGGTCCCCGCGGGAGCGGGCAGCGGCGCAGCCGTCGGGCGTCCCCCGGGCGCGGCCCCGCCCCTGCCCGCTGCTGCCGGGGGTCTGGCGGGGCGGCCGTCGGCGGGCAGCGGGGGTGCGGAGAGGGGCCGGGCTGCGGCCGCTGGCTGCGCTCCCCCCGGTGCCGGCGGGGACGGGGACGGGGACGGGGACGGGGACGGGGACGGGGACGGGCCCGGGGAGAGGCGGGCTGGCGGCGGGGCAGAGGGGGCACAGGGACTCCCCCGGGGCACAGGGTCGGGCCCGGGCCGGTGGAGACGCTCTCGGGCTGCGGCGGGGACAGACGAGGCCCAGCCGGCGGCTCTGGCAGAGGAGACGGAGGCTCCGCTTCGATTGCCCGCTCCGTCCTGAGGCAGCATGGCGCCTGCAGCCTGTGCAAGCAGGCCGTGCCCGGCCCAGGGCAGAAGACCCCCGGGGGGCTCGTGCAGGGAGGTCCCGGAGGTGCCCCTGCCAAGCTGGCACAGGGAGGAGAGGCGGAGGGATGGAGGGCACCGCTGGACTCCCGCTCCTGCCAGGACAGGGAACCGCTGGCCACAACTGGCCCCGAGGAGCCCTGGCAAGGGGCCGTGCTCGGGGCTGCAGAGGAAGGCGAAAGACCCCCGGGGGCCCGTGCCAGTGTGCCCTGGGGAAAAAATTCCTTCCTGACCCCAAAAGTGGCGATGGGCTGTTCCCCGAGGACTCGAGCAAGACCTTTTGCGTGGCCTCCTGGGCAGCCATGGCTCCAGGGGACACCAGCACTGCCCAACCCCTCCTCTGCTTCCACTGGGGGCACCTCAGGGCCATCCCACAATGGAAAACTGACATGGTTTTCTCTACCAAAACACTCTTTTTCTATGAAAATATATCCTCCAGGGTCCACACAAGACTCCTCCGAGGCAACTCCTGCAGGCTCTTGATCACAGCTTTAGGGACCTGAGATCCCAGGAAGCAACCCCAGACTCGTCCAGGGAAGATACCCCAGATGATTTTTCTTCTTGGACAATGCTCCATCCTCTGGGATGCACCCGAGACTTATCCCAGCTATGTCCCAGGTATGGCCCTGAGTCTTTTTTTCCAGTGTTTTGGTGACCTGTGATCCCGGGTAGCAACCCCAGACTCCTCCAGGGAAGATACCCGAGATGATTTTTCTCTCTTGACAGTGGTCCATCCTGCGGGATCTACCCAGAAGTCCTCCCAGGCATCTCCCGCAGAGTTTTCTCCAATGCTTTAGGGCCCCGTGATCCCGGGTAGCAACCCCAGAATCCTCCAGGGAAGATACCCAAGAGGATTTTTCTCCTTGGACAATGCTCCATCCTCTGGGATTCACCGGAGACTCCTCGAAGGTATGTCCCTGATTCTTTTTTCCGGTGGTTTGAGGCCCTGTGATCCCGGGTAGCAACCCCAGACTCCTCCAGGGAAGATACCCGAGATGATTTTTCTCCTTGGACTATTGTCCATCCTTCGGGATGCACCCAGGAATCCTCCCAGCTCTGTTTCTGAGTGTTTTCTTCCTGGGGTTTAGGGCCCTGTAATCCCAGGTAGCAACCCCAGACTCCTCCAGGGAAGATACCCAAGATGATTTTTCTCCTTTGACAATGCTCCATCCTGCGGGATGCACCCGAGACTGCTCGCAGGTATGTCACCGAGTCTTATTTCCGGTGGTTTAGGGCGCTGTGATCCCGGGTAGCAACCCCAGACTCCTCCAGGGAAGATACCCAACATGAATTTTCTCCTTGGGCAATGCTCCATCCTCTGGAATTCACCGGAGTTTCCTCACAGGTATGTCCCTGAGACATTTTTACGGTGGTTTAGGGTCCTGTCATCCGAGGTAGCAACCCCAGACTCCTCCACGGAAGATACCCGAGATGATTTTTCTCTTTAGAATATGCTCCATCCTCTGGGATGTACCCCTGACTCCTCCCAGGTGTCTCCCGCAGACTTTTCTCTAGTGGTTTAGGTATCTGAAATCCCAGGTAGCAACCCCAGACTCCTCCAGGGAAGATACCCGAGATGATTTTTCTCCTTGGGCAATGCTCCATCCTCTGGAATTCACCGGAGGTTCCTCACAGGTATGTCCCTCAGTCTTTTTTCCGGTGGTTTAGGGTCCTGTCATCCCAGGTAGCAACCCCAGACTGCTCCAGGGAAGATACCTGAGATGATTTTCCTCCTTTGGCAGTGCTCCATCCTCTGGGATGCACCTGAGATTCCTCCCAGTCGTCTCCCGCAGACATTTTTCCTGTGGTTTGGGGCCCTATAATCATGGATAGCAAGACCAGACTCCTCCAGGGAAGATATCCGAGATGATTTTTCTCCTTGGACAATTCTCCATCCTGCTGGATGCACCCGAGACTCCTCCCAGCTCTGTTTCTGAGTGTTTTCTTCCTGGGGTTTAGGGCCCTGTGATCCCAGGTAGCAACCCTGGACTCCTCCAGGGAAGATACCCAAGATGATTTTTCTCCTTGGACAATGCTCCATCCTGTGGTATGCACCCGAGACTGCTCGCAGGTATGTCACCGAGTCTTATTTCCTGTGGTTTGGGGCCCTGTGATCCCGGGTAGCAACCCCAGACTCCTCCAGTGAAGATACCCGAGATGATTTTTCTCTTTAGAAAATGCTCCATCCTCTGGGATGCAGCCGAGACTTATCCCAGCTATGTCCCCGAGTCTTTATTCCAGTGATTTAGGGTCCTGTCATCTCGGGTAGCAACCCCAGACTGCTCCAGGGAAGATACCCAAGATGATTTTCCTCCTTGGGCAATGCTGCATCGTCTGGGATGCATCTGAGACATATCGCAGCTATGTCCCTGAGACATTTTTCGGGTGGTTTAGGGTCCTGTCATCCCAGGTAGCAACCCCAGACTACTCCAGGGAAGACACCCGAGATGATTTTTCTCTCTTGACAGTGGTCCATCCTGCGGGACCTACCCAGAACTCCCAGGCATCTCCCGCAGAGTTTTCTCCAATGCTTTAGGGCCCTGTGATCCCAGGTGGCAACCCCAGACTCCTCCAGGGAAGATACCCGAGATGATTTTTCTCTTTAGAAAATGCTCCATCCTCTGGGATGCACCCGAGACTCCTCCCAGCTCTGTTTCTGAGTGTTTTCTTCCTGGGGTTTAGGGCCCTGTGATCCCAGGTAGCAACCCCGGACTCCTCCAGGGAAGATAACCAAGATGATTTTTCTCCTTGGACAATGCTCCATCCTGCGGGATGCACCCGAGACTCTTCGCAGGTATGTCACCGAGTCTTATTTCCGGTGGTTTAGGGTCCTGTGATCCCGGGTAGCAACCCCAGACTCCTCCAGGGAAGGTACCCAAGATGATTTTTCTCCTTGGATAATGCTCCATCGTCTGGGATGCATCCGAGACTTATCGCAGCTATGTCCCTGAGACATTTTTCCGGTGGTTTAGATACCTGTCATCCCAGGTAGCAAGCCCAGACTCCTCCAGGGAAGATACCCGAGACGATATTTCTCTCTTGACTGTGGTCCATCCTGCGGGATCTACCCAGAACTCTTCCCAGGCGTCTCCCGCAGAGGTTTCTCCAATGCTTTAGGGCCCTGTGATCCCGGGTAGCAACCCCAGACTCCTCCAGGGAAGGTACCCGAGATGGTTTTTAACCTTGGACTATTGTCCATCCTTCGGGATGCACCCCAGACTCCTCCCAGCTCTGTTTCTGAGTGTTTTCTTCCTGGCGTTTGGGGCCCTGTGATCCCAGTTAGCAACCCCAGACTCCTCCAGGGAAGATACCCGAGATGATTTTTCTCCTTGGGCAATGCTCCATCCTCTGGGATTCACCGGAGATTCCTCACAGGTATGTCCCTGAGTCTTTTTTCCGGTGGTTTAGGGTCCTGTGTTCCCGGGTAGCAACCCCAGACTCCTCCAGGGAAGATACCCAAGATGATATTTCTCTCTTGACAGTGGTCCATCCTGCGGGATCTACCCAGAACTCTTCCCAGGCGTCTCCCGCAGAGGTTTCTCCAATGCTTTAGGGCCCTGTGATCCCGGGTAGCAACCCCAGACTCCTCCAGGGAAGATACCCGAGATGATTTTTCTCCTTGGGCAATGCTGCATCGTCTGGGATTCACCGGAGACTCCTCGCAGGTATGTCCCTGAGTCTTTTTTCTGGTGGTTTAGGGTCCTGTGTTCCCGGGTAGCAACCCCAGACTCCTCCAGGGAAGATACCCGAGATGGTTTTTAACCTTGGACTATTGTCCATCCTTCGGGATGCACCCCAGACTCCTCCCAGCTCTGTTTCTGAGTGTTTTCTTCCTGGCGTTTAGGGCCCTGTGATCCCAGGTGGCAACCCCAGACTCCTCCAGGGAAGATACCCGAGATGATTTTTCTCCTTGGGCAATGCTCCATCCTCTGGGATTCACCGGAGACTCCTCGCAGGTATGTCCCTGAGTCTTTTTTCCAGTGGTTTAGGGTCCTGTCATCCCGGGTAGCAACCCCAGACTCCTCCAGGGAAGATACCCAAGATGATATTTCTCTCTTGACAGTGGTCCATCCTGCGGGATCTACCCAGAACTCTTCCCAGGCCTCTGCCGCAGAGGTTTCTCCAATGCTTTAGGGCCCTGTGATCCCGGGTAGCAACCCCAGACTCCTCCATGGAAGATACCCGGGAAGAATTTTCTCCTTAGAAAATGTTCCATCCTCTGGGATGCATCTGAGATTCTTCCCAGGCATCTCCCGCAGACTTTTCTCCAGTGGTTTGGAGCCCTGTTATCCCAGGTAGCAACCCCAGACTCCTCCAGGGAAGATACCCGAGATGATTTTTCTCTTTAGAATATGCTCCATCCTCTGGAATGTACCCCTGACTCCTCCCAGTTGTCTCCCGCAGACTTTTCTCTAGTGGTTTAGGTATCTGAAATCCCAGGAGCAACCCCAGACTCCTCCAGGGAAGATACCCGAGATGATTTTTCTCCTTGGGCAATGCTCCATCCTCTGGGATTCACCGGAGACTCCTCGCAGGTATGTCCCTGAGTCTTTTTTCCGGTGATTTAGGGTCCTGTCATCCCGGGTAGCAACCCCAGACTCCTCCAGGGAAGATACCCAAGATGATATTTCTCTCTTGACAGTGTTCCATCCTGCGGGATCTACCCAGAACTCTTCCCAGGCCTCTCCCGCAGAGGTTTCTCCAATGCTTTAGGGCCCTGTGATCCCGGGTAGCAATCCCAGACTCCTCCAGGGAAGATACCCGAGGTGATTTTTCTCCTTGGGCAATGCTGCATCGTCTGGGATTCACCGGAGACTCCTCGCAGGTATGTCCCTGAGTCTTTTTTCCGGTGGTTTAGGGTCCTGTGTTCCCGGGTAGCAACCCCAGACTCCTCCAGGGAAGGTACCCGAGATGATTTTTCTCCTTGGATAATTCTCCATCCTCTGTGATGCATCCGAGACTTATCGCAGCTATGTCCCTGAGACATTTTTCCGGTGGTTTAGGGTCCTGTCATCCCGGGTAGCAACCCCACACTCATGCAGGGAAGATACCCGAGATGATTTTTCTCTTTAGAAAATGCTCCATCCTCTGGGATGCATCTGAGACTTATCGCAGCTATGTCCCTGAGTCTTTATTCCGGTGGTTTAGGGTCCTGTCATCCCAGGTAGCAACCCCAGACTCCTCCAGGGAAGATACCCAAGATGATTTTTATCCTTGGGCAATTCTCCAACCTCTGGGATACATCCGAGATTCTTCCCATTCGTCTCCCGCAGACATTTTTCCTGTGGTTTGGGGTACTATAATCCTGGATAGCATGCCCAGACTCCTCCAGCGAAGATAGCCAAGATGATTTTTCTCCTTGGACAATGCTCCATCCTGCGAGATGCACCCGAGACTCCTCCCACGTCTGTTTCTGAGTGTTCTCTTCCTGGGTTTTAGGGCCCTGTTGTCCCAGGTAGCAACCCCAGACTCCTCCAGGGAAGATACCCGAGATGATTTTTCTCTTTAGAATCTGCTCCATCCTCTGGGATGTACCCCTGACTCCTCCCAGGTGTCTCCCGCAGACTTTTCTCTAATGGTTTAGGTATCTGAAATCCCAGGTAGCAACCCCAGACTCCTCCAGGGAAGATATCCGAGATGATTTTTCTCCTTGGGCAATGCTCCATCCTCTGGGATGCACCTGAGATTTCTCCCAGGCATCTCCCGCAGATATTTTTCCTGTGGTTTGGCGCACTGTAATCCTGGGTAGCAACCCCAGACTCCTCCAGGGAAGATACCTGAGATGATTTTTCCCCTTGGGCAATGCTCCATCCTCTGGAATTCACCGGAGGTTCCTCACAGGTATGTGCCTCAGTCTTTTTTCCGGTGGTTTAGGGTCCTGTCATCCCAGGTAGCAACCCCAGACTGCTCCAGGGAAGATACTTGAGATGATTTTCCTCCTTTGGCAGTGCTCCATCCTCTGGGATGCACCTGAGATTCCTCCCAGTCGTCTCCTGCAGACATTTTTCCTGTGGTTTGGGGCCCTATAATCCTGGATAGCAAGACCAGACTTCTCCAGGGAAGATATCCGAGATGATTATTCTCCTTGGACAATTCTCCATCCTCCGGGATGCACCTCAGACTCCTCCCAGCTCTGTTTCTGAGTGTTTTCTTCCTGGGGTTTAGGGCCCTGTGATCCCAGGTAGCAACCCTGGACTCCTCCAGGGAAGATAACCAAGATGATTTTTCTCCTTTGACAATGCTCCATCCTGCGGGATGCACCCGAGACTGCTCGCAGGTATGTCACCGAGTCTTATTTCCGGTGGTTTAGGGCGCTGTGATCCCGGGTAGCAACCCCAGACTCCTCCAGGGAAGATACCCGAGATGATTTTTCTCTTTAGAAAATGCTCCATCCTCTGGGATGCATCCGAGACGTATCCCAGCTATGTCCCTGAGTCTTTATTCCGGTGATTTAGGGTCCTGTCATCTCGGGTAGCAACCCCAGACTCCTCCAGGGAAGATACCTGAGATGATTTTCCTCCTTGGGCAATGCTCCATCCTCTGGGATGCATCTGAGACATATCGCAGCTATGTCCCTGAGACATTTTTCCGGTGGTTTAGGGTCCTGTCATCTGTCGTGGTTTAGGCCAAATCCACCACTGGGGACCCGAGGGACCCCAGATGGGACCGACAGATGCTCCCCTCTACCCCTCTACAAAGAGAGAGGCAGAGGAGGAAAAAGAGACTTAAGAGTTTAGAAGAAACTAAACTACTTTAATGAAATATTAATAATAAAATAAAAAGAAATAATGAAAAATATATACAAAACCGTATCAAGCTCCCGAGATGACAATCACGTCACCGGCTGGCACTGGGGCAGTCCCAGGCTGGACTCAGTGGCGGACGGGAACTGGATTCCGGATCTGGAGTCAGGATTGGGATGACAGGCAGACAGAGTCCTCCTCAGACGTCGGCCATTGAAGGAAGAGCGCCCGTGACCCTTTGGTCCCTCAGCTTTTATACTGAGCATGAGGCAGATGGGATGGAATACCCTGTTGGTCAGTTTTGGGTCACCTGTCCTGTCCGCTCCTCCCTGCAGGTGGGACCCCACTATGCTTTTCCGCTTCCGACCCTCCAACGTGGCACATAACAAAGTTGGTTGGCCTTGGCTGTTATGACAATAAGTGTAAGCAGGAGCCTCTCTGCATACCATGCCTGGGCATCAGCTATAAACAATTGGCCTTATCACTCTGAGAGAGTGAACACTGTCTGCACAATATGCAGTTAATTTCAGTTGTTAGAAGAGGCCCAGCTAAGAAGCGAAGTTACTGAACAAAATTGGTTCTGTTTTACCTCGAACCAGGACATTCCACCCCTTATTCCATACCATTTGCATCTTGCTCAGATTACTATTACTTTTATACATCAAATTTACACACACATAGTTATATATGATATGGATATATGCCGGTCACTCATCTACGGTTTATGTTTATATACAAAATTTTAAGTCCATTTAGTTCATGATTGCAGGATCTCATCTCAGGGCAGTAAAGATGGTACAAAATTCATTCTAGTTTGTGCCCATGGGTAGCATGTTCATCTTGAAGAGCTTGCTGGACGCCACTTGATGAAGTTAGCTCACGTTTCATCACCACTGTGTTATTCTGAAAAACACTTATTGAACACTGTTAGTATTATGTAGTGATCAGTATCATACAGCTCAGGATTGTGTATTCTCACCAAGGGTTAAATTCCCTTGAGGTACACATTGAACTTCTCCATCCTTCAGCATCACCCACCAAGTACATCCAGGTCCTTGGGCAAAAACAGTCCCACGAATGGGTTTGCTTTTGCCTGAAGCAGGAAAAACCCAAACAGTTTTCCCTAACAAATTCCTTTCATGCACCACAGGGACTTTATCCCCTTCCACAATATGTAAAAGGTCTGATTGAGCAGGACCAGCTCGATTGATGGATCCCCTGGTGTTAACTAACCAGGTAGCTTGTTGTAAATGCTTGTCCCAATTTTTAAAGGTTCCACCTCCTATAGCTTTTAGGGTAGTTTTTAACAGTCCATTGTATCGCTCAATCTTCCCAGAAGCTGGTGCGTGATAGGGGATATGATATATCCACTCAATACCATGTTCTTTTGCCCAATTACTTATCAGATTGTTTTTAAAATGAGTCCCATTGTCTGACTCAATTCTTTCTGGCGTGCCATGTCGCCACAAGACTTGCCTTTCAAGGCCCAGGATGGTATTCCGGGCAGTGGCATGAGGTACGGCATAGGTTTCCAACCATCCGGTGCTTGCTTCCACCATTGTAAGCACATAGCGCTTACCCTGGCGAGTTTGAGGGAGTGTGATGTAATCAACTTGCCAAGCTTCCCCATATTTATATTTCAGCCATCGTCCCCCATACCACAAAGGTTTTAACCGTTTAGCTTGCTTGATTTCGGCGCATGTTTCACAGTCATGGATAACCTGCGCAATAGCGTCCATGGTTAAATCCACGCCTCGGTCACGTGCCCATTTATATGTTGCATCCCTTCCTTGATGACCTGAAGTGTCATGGGCCCACCGAGCTAAGAATAGTTCACCTTTATGTTCCCAGTCCAAGTCTGTCTGGAAAATTTTAGCAGCCTGATCCGCTTGCTGATTGTTTTGATGTTCCTCAGTGGCCCGACCCATGGGTACATGGGCATCTACGTGACGTACCTTTACGACTAGGTTCGCTAGCCGGTCAGCAATATCTTGCCACAGCTCAGCAGCCCAGATGGGTTTACCTCTGCGCTGCCAGTTGCTCTGCTTCCACTGCTTTAGCCACCCCCACAGAGCATTTGCCACCATCCATGAGTCAGTATAAAGATAGAGTATTGGCCACTTTTCTCGTTCAGCAACGTCCAATGCCAGCTGGATGGCTTTTACCTCTGCATATTGACTCGATTCACCTTGTCCTTCAGCAGCTTCCGCGACTCGTCGTGTAGGACTCCATACAGCAGCTTTCCACCTTCGATGTTTTCCTACAATACGACAAGACCCATCAGTAAACAAGGCATACTGTTTCTCATTATCTGAGAGTTCATTATATGGTGGAGCTTCCTCAGCACGTGTCACCACCTCCTCTGGTGGCATCCCAAAGTCTTTGCCTTCGGGCCAATTTGTGATCACTTCTACGATTCCTGGGCGATTTGGGTTTCCTATTCGAGCTCGCTGCGTGATTAAGGCAACCCACTTACTCCAGGTAGTATCGGTGGCATGATGAGTAGAAGGAACTTTACCCTTGAACATCCAGCCCAGTACTGGTAATCGGGGCGCCAGGAGGAGCTGTGCCTCAGTACCAATTACTTCTGAAGCAGCTCTAACTCCTTCGTATGCTGCCAAGATTTCTTTCTCAGTTGGAGTATAGTTGGCCTCGGAGCCTTTATATCCCCGACTCCAGAATCCCAGGGGTCGACCTCGAGTCTCCCCTGGTGCTTTCTGCCAAAGGCTCCAGGTAGGGCCGTTGTCCCCGGCTGCGGTGTAGAGCACATTTTTAATGTTCCGTCCAGTTCGGACTGGTCCAAGGGCTACTGCATGCACAATCTCTTGTTTAATTTGCTCAAAGGCTTGTCGTTGCTCAGGGCCCCACATAAACTCATTTTTCTTTCGAGTCACTTCATAGAGAGGTTTCACAATCTGGCTATAACCTGGAATATGCATTCTCCAGAAACCCACAACACCTAAAAAGGCTTGTGTTTCCTTTTTGTTAGTAGGTGGGGACATAGATGTTATTCGGTTAATTATATCCATTGGGATCTGGCGACGGCCATCTTGCCACTTGATTCCCAAAAACTGGATTTCTCGTGCAGGTCCTTTGACCTTACCTCTTTTAGTGGCAAAACCTGCTTTCAGAAGAATCTTAATTATTTTCCTACCTTTGTGGAAAACTTCTTCTGCTGAATTACCCCACACAATGATGTCATCGATGTATTGTAGGTGTTCTGGAGCTCCACCCTTCTCCAGTGCAGTCTGGATCAGTCCATGGCAAACAGTAGGGCTGTGTTTCCACCCCTGGGGCAGTCGATTCCAGGTGTACTGGACACCCCTCCAGGTGAAAGCAAACTGTGGCCTGCACTCTGCTGCTAAAGGAATAGAGAAAAAGGCATTAGCAATGTCAATTGTAGCATACCATTGGGCTGCCTTTGACTCCAGTTCATACTGAAGTTGTAGCATATCTGGCACAGCAGCACTCAGTGGTGGTGTGACTTCATTCAGGCCACGATAGTCTACTGTTAATCTCCAGTCCCCATCAGACTTTCGCACTGGCCATATAGGGCTGTTAAAGGGTGAGCGAGTTTTGCTGATCACTCCTTGGCTCTCTAGCCGGCGAATCAGGTTATGGATGGGAATCAGGGAGTCTCGGTTGGTGCGATACTGTCGTCGATGCACCGTGGCAGTAGCAATTGGCACCTGCTGATCTTCAACCCTCAGCAGTCCCACAACAGAAGGGTCATCTGAAAGACTGGGTAAGGTAGACAGCTGTGTAACATCCTCAGTCTCTACAGCTGCTATACCAAAAGCCCACCGATACCCTTTTGGGTCTTTAAAATACCCTCTCTTGAGATAGTCTATGCCAAGGATGCACGGAGCATCTGGACCAGTAACAATGGGGTGTTTCTCCCATTTATTCCCAGTTAGGCTCACTTCAGCCTCTAATACAGTCAGTTCTTGAGATCCGCCTGTCACTCCAGAAATGGTGACAGTTTCTGCCCCTTTATGATTCGATGGCAATAGGGTACACTGTGCACCAGTGTCCACTAGGGCTTTATACTTTTGTGGCTCTAATGTGCCAGGCCATCGAATCCACACAGTCCAATAAACTCGGTTGTCCCTCTCCTCCTCCTGGCTGGAGGCAGGGCACCTCTAATGTTGACCGTAGTACCTACGATTATCAGATCGGTTCCTACCTGGTCCGTAGGATCGCCTACCGTAGGTTGGAGCAGCCTTCTTCCTGTCAGAATCCTTTCTCCTACCTGCTTCATTTTGCAACTCAAGCACCCGTGCCTGTAGGGCTGAGGTAGGTTCTCCATCCCACTTCTTCATGTCTTCACCATATTCACAGAGGCAAAACCACAGGATATCTCGCATCGGGTTTGATTTGTCTTGAGTCGGAGGGTGTTTTTTCTCTTGAGTAGGAGGGCGTTTCCTCTTAGCAGCTGCAACATGAGTCTGTACAGGGAAAGAATGGAGTTTTTCCTCCACCTTGGTTAGTTTATCAAACAGTTTATCGGTTTGCTCAACTAATTTCTGGGTCATTTGCTCTATTTTCTCAGTCAGTTTCTCAGTCATTTTCTCAGTGGTCACAGTCAGCTTCTCAGTCATTTTCTCAGTCATTTTCTCGGTGGTCACAGTCAGCTTTTCTATGGCTGCCACAGAAAAGGGACGAGAGAGACTGTCTTCATACTGTCGTACCTTATTAACCACTTCATTTACGGTTGGTGTGTCAGTATCAGATCCTCCCCAGACCATTGTTGACAATGTGTGGGAATATGTTGATGGTGCACTTTGTACAAACTTTTTTAGCATAGATTGTTTGCATGGCATTTCATCAGGGTCTACAATCACTTGCCCATCACTATAAATCACCTCTCGCACAGCCATTTCTCTCAGGTACTTAATACCTTTTTCCATGTTGGTCCATTTACTTGGACGGCATTCGATATCGTCCTTAAAGGGATACCTGCGCTTTATGGCTGACACCAGTCGCCTCCAGAGACTGAGAGTGCTTGTCTTTCTCCCAATCTCTTTATCAATACCTCCATCCTTTGCCAGGTTTCCCAATTGCCTAGCTTCTCTGCCATCTAAATCTAGGGTATCTGCCCCATTATCCCAGCATCGGAGCAACCAGGAGACAAGTGTTTCACCTTCATGACGACTAAAGTCCTTCCTGATATTTCTCAGATCTTTCATAGAGAAGGATTTAACAACTACCTCTACATCTGAGTCCTCCTGTGGTGAGGCTGCCCTAGAAGGGGCCTCTCCAGCATCTGCTCTAGAAGGACTCTCGCCTCTGTCTGTTTTCAAAGGTCTCTTTCCCTTATCTGGTCTTGAAGGACCCTCCCCTGGATCTTCTTCAGAACCCTCCCCCAAGCTATCTGACTTGAGGTGGTCTTTGTCGTAAGGGGTAGGGGAAGGAGTTGACCTCTTCTTCTTCCTCCTGGTTACCGGGGCAGCTTGTACCGATTTTGATGGAGTTTGAGTAGGTTTGGTACTGGTTGTAGTGGCTGCAATAGCTTGTGCCGGGACGGGCGGCGGAGGGGCCGGTGTTGTTGCGGTGGGGGGGGCGGCTGCCGGTGGTGCCGGTGCCGGTGCCGTTGCAGGCGGCGGCGGCGGCGGCGGCGGAGGCGCCTGTGCCGTGGTGGTTGGGGGGGCGGCTGCCGGTGGTGCCGGTGCAGGCGGCGGCGGCGGTGGTGCCGGTGCCGTTGCAGGCGGCGGCGGCGGAGGAGGCGCCTGTGCCGTTGCGGTGGGGGGGGCGGCTGCCGGTGGTGCCGTCGCTCTGGGGGGGGCGGCTGCGGCCGGGCCGGGCGGGGCCGCGGTTTGTGCCGCTGCAGATCGCCGAGCGGCTGCGCGGGTCTGAGTGGCGGCAGCGCACGGTACCCTATAGCTACCCCAGCACAGATGTTTCACAATAAACCACCCCTGCACCACATTCAGAAGCACCGACAACAAAATCACGATCTTAACAAGGTACCAGTCCTTATCCTCAGAGCCCAGAAGGTTTCCATGCCCCAGCTCTGAGGGTGTCACATTAGCATAAGTATCAAAGGGCGAAGTAAACATTCCCCAGGTAGAACCGACAGTATAGTTAATAACAGAATCCATCACCTGATGCCCGAGATATACAGGTAGAGCCGTTACCCAACTCATCGTGTTATACATCTGAATTGCGAACCACACCAAAACAGCAACTTTAAACCTTCGCATAAAAAGACAAAGAATAAATGAAGTTTGCAACACATTTGACAGGTTAGACCAAGCTGACTGCATTAAGGTCCAACAAAGCTGTTTAAAGGCATGATACATGATTTCCTCTAAGAACGACATAATGCAAGCTGTCTGTTCTAATCTCTGAGCAAGTTGGAATTCAAACTATTTGGACAATTTATCACAGCTCTGGTGGAGCACTGTTCGTGCCCCACGTTGGGCGCCAATTAATCTGTCGTGGTTTAGGCCAAATCCACCACTGGGGACCCGAGGGACCCCAGATGGGACCGACAGATGCTCCCCTCTACCCCTCTACAAAGAGAGAGGCAGAGGAGGAAAAAGAGACTTAAGAGTTTAGAAGAAACTAAACTACTTTAATGAAATATTAATAATAAAATAAAAAGAAATAATGAAAAATATATACAAAACCGTATCAAGCTCCCGAGATGACAATCACGTCACCGGCTGGCACTGGGGCAGTCCCAGGCTGGACTCAGTGGCGGACGGGAACTGGATTCCGGATCTGGAGTCAGGATTGGGATGACAGGCAGACAGAGTCCTCCTCAGACGTCGGCCATTGAAGGAAGAGCGCCCGTGACCCTTTGGTCCCTCAGCTTTTATACTGAGCATGAGGCAGATGGGATGGAATACCCTGTTGGTCAGTTTTGGGTCACCTGTCCTGTCCGCTCCTCCCTGCAGGTGGGACCCCACTATGCTTTTCCGCTTCCGACCCTCCAACGTGGCACATAACAAAGTTGGTTGGCCTTGGCTGTTATGACAATAAGTGTAAGCAGGAGCCTCTCTGCATACCATGCCTGGGCATCAGCTATAAACAATTGGCCTTATCACTCTGAGAGAGTGAACACTGTCTGCACAATATGCAGTTAATTTCAGTTGTTAGAAGAGGCCCAGCTAAGAAGCGAAGTTACTGAACAAAATTGGTTCTGTTTTACCTCGAACCAGGACATCATCCCAGGTAGCAACCCCAGACTCCTCCAGGGAAGACACCCGAGATGATTTTTCTCTCTTGACAGTGGTCCATCCTGTGGGATCTACCCAGAACTCCTCCCAGGCATCTCCCGCAGAGTTTTCTCCAATGCTTTAGGGCCCTGTGATCCCAGGTGGCAACCCCAGACTCCTCCAGGGAAGATACCCAAGATGATTTTTCTCCTTGGGCAATGCTCCATCCTCTGGGATGCACCCGAGATTCCTCCCAGCTCTGTTTCTGAGTGTTTTCCTCCTGGGGTTTAGGGCCCTGTGATCGCAGGTAGCAACCCCGGACTCCTCCAGGGAAGATAACCAAGATGATTTTTCTCCTTGGACAATGCTCCATCCTGCGGGATGCACCCGAGACTCTTCGCAGGTATGTCACCGAGTCTTATTTCCGGTGGTTTAGGGTCCTGTGATCCCGGGTAGCAACCCCAGACTCCTCCAGGGAAGATACCCGAGATGATATTTCTCTCTTGACTGTGGTCCATCCTGCGCGATCTACCCAGAAGTCCTCCCAGGCATCTCCCGCAGACTTTTCTCCAATGCTTTAGGGCCCTGTGATCCCGGGTAGCAACCCCAGACTCCTCCAGGGAAGATACCCGAGATGATTTTTATCCTTGGACAATTCTCCATCCTTCGGGATGCACCCGAGACTCCTCCCAGCTCTGTTTCTGAGTGTTTTCTTCCTGGCATTTAGGGCCCTGTGATCCCAGGTAGCAACCCCAGACTCCTCCAGGGAAGATGCCCGAGATGATTTTTCTCCTTGGGCAATGCTCCATCCTCTGGGATTCACCGGAGATTCCTCACAGGTATGTCCCTGAGTCTTTTTTCCGGTGGTTTAGGGTCCTGTGTTCCCGGGTAGCAACCCCAGACTCCTCCAGGGAAGATACCCAAGATGATATTTCTCTCTTGACAGTGGTCCATCCTGCGGGATCTACCCAGAACTCTTCCCAGGCCTCTCCCGCAGAGGCTTCTCCAATGCTTTAGGGCCCTGTGATCCCGGGTAGCAACCCCAGACTCCTCCAGGGAAGATACCCGAGATGATTTTTCTCTTTAGAATCTGCTCCATCCTCTGGGATGTACCCCTGACTCCTCCCAGGTGTCTCCCGCAGACTTTTCTCTAATGGTTTAGGTATCTGAAATCCCAGGTAGCAACCCCAGACTCCTCCAGGGAAGATACCCGAGATGATTTTTCTCCTTGGGCAATGCTCCATCCTCTGGGATGCACCTGAGATTTCTCCCAGGCATCTCCCGCAGATATTTTTCCTGTGGTTTGGCGCACTGTAATCCTGGGTAGCAACCCCAGACTCCTCCAGGGAAGATACCTGAGATGATTTTTCTCCTTGGGCAATGCTCCATCCTCTGGAATTCACCGGAGGTTCCTCACAGGTATGACCCTCAGTCTTTTTTCCGGTGGTTTAGGGTCCTGTCATCCCAGGTAGCAACCCCAGACTGCTCCAGGGAAGATACTTGAGATGATTTTCCTCCTTTGGCAGTGCTCCATCCTCTGGGATGCACCTGAGATTCCTCCCAGTCGTCTCCTGCAGACATTTTTCCTGTGGTTTGGGGCCCTATAATCCTGGATAGCAAGACCAGACTTCTCCAGGGAAGATATCCGAGATGATTATTCTCCTTGGACAATTCTCCATCCTCCGGGATGCACCTGAGACTCCTCCCAGCTCTGTTTCTGAGTGTTTTCTTCCTGGGGTTTAGGGCCCTGTGATCCCAGGTAGCAACCCTGGACTCCTCCAGGGAAGATATCCAAGATGATTTTTCTCCTTGGACAATGCTCCATCCTGCGAGATGCAACCGAGACTCCTCCCACGTCTGTTTCTGAGTGTTTTCTTCCTGGGTTTTAGGGCCCTGTGATCCCGGGTAGCAACCCCAGACTCCTCCAGGGAAGATACCCGAGATGATTTTTCTCTTTAGAATCTGCTCCATCCTCTGGGATGTACCCCTGACTCCTCCCAGGTGTCTCCCGCAGACTTTTCTCTAATGGTTTAGGTATCTGAAATCCCAGGTAGCAACCCCAGACTCCTCCAGGGAAGATACCCGAGATGATTTTTCTCCTTGGGCAATGCTCCATCCTCTGGGATGCACCTGAGATTTCTCCCAGGCATCTCCCGCAGATATTTTTCCTGTGGTTTGGCGCACTGTAATCCTGGGTAGCAACCCCAGACTCCTCCAGGGAAGATACCTGAGATGATTTTTCCCCTTGGGCAATGCTCCATCCTCTGGAATTCACCGGAGGTTCCTCACAGGTATGTGCCTCAGTCTTTTTTCCGGTGGTTTAGGGTCCTGTCATCCCAGGTAGCAACCCCAGACTGCTCCAGGGAAGATACTTGAGATGATTTTCCTCCTTTGGCAGTGCTCCATCCTCTGGGATGCACCTGAGATTCCTCCCAGTCGTCTCCTGCAGACATTTTTCCTGTGGTTTGGGGCCCTATAATCCTGGATAGCAAGACCAGACTTCTCCAGGGAAGATATCCGAGATGATTATTCTCCTTGGACAATTCTCCATCCTCCGGGATGCACCTCAGACTCCTCCCAGCTCTGTTTCTGAGTGTTTTCTTCCTGGGGTTTAGGGCCCTGTGATCCCAGGTAGCAACCCTGGACTCCTCCAGGGAAGATAACCAAGATGATTTTTCTCCTTTGACAATGCTCCATCCTGCGGGATGCACCCGAGACTGCTCGCAGGTATGTCACCGAGTCTTATTTCCGGTGGTTTAGGGCGCTGTGATCCCGGGTAGCAACCCCAGACTCCTCCAGGGAAGATACCCGAGATGATTTTTCTCTTTAGAAAATGCTCCATCCTCTGGGATGCATCCGAGACGTATCCCAGCTATGTCCCTGAGTCTTTATTCCGGTGATTTAGGGTCCTGTCATCTCGGGTAGCAACCCCAGACTCCTCCAGGGAAGATACCTGAGATGATTTTCCTCCTTGGGCAATGCTCCATCCTCTGGGATGCATCTGAGACATATCGCAGCTATGTCCCTGAGACATTTTTCCGGTGGTTTAGGGTCCTGTCATCCCAGGTAGCAACCCCAGACTCCTCCAGGGAAGACACCCGAGATGATTTTTCTCTCTTGACAGTGGTCCATCCTGCGGGATCTACCCAGAACTCCTCCCAGGCATCTCCCGCAGAGTTTTCTCCAATGCTTTAGGGCCCTGTGATCCCAGGTGGCAACCCCAGACTCCTCCAGGGAAGATACCCGAGATGATTTTTCTCCTTGGGCAATGCTCCATCCTCTGGGATGCACCCGAGACTCCTCCCAGCTCTGTTTCTGAGTGTTTTCTTCCTGGGGTTTAGGGCCCTTTGATCCCAGGTAGCAACCCCGGACTCCTCCAGGGAAGATAACCAAGATGATTTTTCTCCTTGGACAATGCTCCATCCTGCAGGATGCACCCGAGACTCCTCGCAGGTATGTCACCGAGTCTTATTTCCGGTGGTTTAGGGTCCTGTGATCCCGGGTAGCAACACCAGACTCCTCCACGGAAGGTACCCAAGATGATTTTTCTCCTTGGATAATGCTCCATCGTCTGGGATGCATCCGAGACTTATCGCAGCTATGTCCCTGAGACATTTTTCCGGTGGTTTAGATACCTGTCATCCCAGGTAGCAACCCCAGACTCCTCCAGGGAAGACACCCGAGATGATTTTTCTCTCTTGACAGTGGTCCATCCTGTGGGATCTACCCAGAACTCCTCCCAGGCATCTCCCGCAGAGTTTTCTCCATTGCTTTAGGGCCCTGTGATCCCAGGTGGCAACCCCAGACTCCTCCAGGGAAGATACCCGAGATGATTTTTCTCCTTGGGCAATGCTCCATCCTCTGGGATGCACCCGAGACTCCTACCAGCTCTGTTTCTGAGTGTTTTCTTCCTGGGGTTTAGGGCCCTTTGATCCCAGGTAGCAACCCCGGACTCCTCCAGGGAAGATAACCAAGATGATTTTTCTCCTTGGACAATGCTCCATCCTGCAGGATGCACCCGAGACTCCTCGCAGGTATGTCACCGAGTCTTATTTCCGGTGGTTTAGGGTCCTGTGATCCCGGGTAGCAACACCAGACTCCTCCACGGAAGGTACCCAAGATGATTTTTCTCCTTGGATAATGCTCCATCGTCTGGGATGCATCCGAGACTTATCGCAGCTATGTCCCTGAGACATTTTTCCGGTGGTTTAGATACCTGTCATCCCAGGTAGCAACCCCAGACTCCTCCAGGGAAGATACCCGAGATGATATTTCTCTCTTGACTGTGGTCCATCCTGCGGGATCTACCCAGAAGTCCTCCCAGGCATCTCCCGCAGACTTTTCTCCAGTGGTTTGGAGCCCTGTTGTCCCAGGTAGCAACCCCAGACTCCTCCAGGGAAGATACCCGAGATGATTTTTCTCTTTAGAATATGCTCCATCCTCTGGGATGTACCCCTGACTCCTCCCAGTTGTCTCCCGCAGACTTTTCTCTAGTGGTTTAGGTATCTGAAATCCCAGGAGCAACCCCAGACTCCTCCAGGGAAGATACCCGAGATGATTTTTCTCCTTGGGCAATGCTCCATCCTCTGGGATTCACCAGAGACTCCTCGCAGGTATGTCCCTGAGTCTTTTTTCCGGTGGTTTAGGGTCCTGTGTTCCCGGGTAGCAACCCCAGACTCCTCCAGGGAAGGTACCCGAGATGATTTTTCTCCTTAGATAATTCTCCATCCTCTGTGATGCATCCGAGACTTATCGCAGCTATGTCCCTGAGACATTTTTCCGGTGGTTTAGGGTCCTGTCATCCCGGGTAGCAACCCCACACTCCTGCAGGGAAGATACCCGAGATGATTTTTCTCTTTAGAAAATGCTCCATCCTCTGGGATGCATCTGAGACTTATCACAGCTATGTCCCTGAGTCTTTATTCCGGTGGTTTAGGGTCCTGTCATCCCAGGTAGCAACCCCACACTCCTCCAGGGAAGATACCCAAGATGATTTTTATCCTTGGGCAATTCTCCAACCTCTGGGATACATCCGAGATTCTTCCCATTCGTCTCCCGCAGACATTTTTCCTGTGGTTTGGGGTACTATAATCCTGGATAGCATGCCCAGACTCCTCCAGCGAAGATAGCCAAGATGATTTTTCTCCTTGGACAATGCTCCATCCTGCGAGATGCACCCGAGACTCCTCCCACGTCTGTTTCTGAGTGTTCTCTTCCTGGGTTTTAGGGCCCTGTGATCCCGGGTAGCAACCCCAGACTCCTCCAGGGAAGATACCCGAGATGATTTTTCTCTTTAGAATCTGCTCCATCCTCTGGGATGTACCCCTGACTCCTCCCAGGTGTCTCCCGCAGACTTTTCTCTAATGGTTTAGGTATCTGAAATCCCAGGTAGCAACCCCAGACTCCTCCAGGGAAGATACCCGAGATGATTTTTCTCCTTGGGCAATGCTCCATCCTCTGGGATGCACCTGAGATTTCTCCCAGGCATCTCCCGCAGATATTTTTCCTGTGGTTTGGCGCACTGTAATCCTGGGTAGCAACCCCAGACTCCTCCAGGGAAGATACCTGAGATGATTTTTCTCCTTGGGCAATGCTCCATCCTCTGGAATTCACCGGAGGTTCCTCACAGGTATGTCCCTCAGTCTTTTTTCCGGTGGTTTAGGGTCCTGTCATCCCAGGTAGCAACCCCAGACTGCTCCAGGGAAGATACTTGAGATGATTTTCCTCCTTTGGCAGTGCTCCATCCTCTGGGATGCACCTGAGATTCCTCCCAGTCGTCTCCTGCAGACATTTTTCCTGTGGTTTGGGGCCCTATAATCCTGGATAGCAAGACCAGACTTCTCCAGGGAAGATATCCGAGATGATTTTTCTCCTTGGACAATTCTCCATCCTCCGGGATGCACCTGAGACTCCTCCCAGCTCTGTTTCTGAGTGTTTTCTTCCTGGGGTTTAGGGCCCTGTGATCCCAGGTAGCAACTCCAGACTCCTCCAGGAAAGATACCGAAGATGATTTTTCTCCTTTGACAATGCTCCATCCTGCGGGATGCACCCGAGACTGCTCGCAGGTATGTCACCGAGTCTTATTTCCGGTGGTTTAGGGCGCTGTGATCCCGGGTAGCAACCCCAGACTCCTCCAGGGAAGATACCCGAGATGATTTTTCTCTTTAGAAAATGCTCCATCCTCTGGGATGCATCCGAGACGTATCCCAGCTATGTCCCTGAGTCTTTATTCCGGTGATTTAGGGTCCTGTCATCTCGGGTAGCAACCCCAGACTCCTCCAGGGAAGATACCTGAGATGATTTTCCTCCTTGGGCAATGCTCCATCCTCTGGGATGCATCTGAGACATATCGCAGCTATGTCCCTGAGACATTTTTCCGGTGGTTTAGGGTCCTGTCATCCCAGGTAGCAACCCCAGACTCCTCCAGGGAAGACACCCGAGATGATTTTTCTCTCTTGACAGTGGTCCATCCTGTGGGATCTACCCAGAACTCCTCCCAGGCATCTCCCGCAGAGTTTTCTCCAATGCTTTAGGGCCCTGTGATCCCAGGTGGCAACCCCAGACTCCTCCAGGGAAGATACCCAAGATGATTTTTCTCCTTGGGCAATGCTCCATCCTCTGGGATGCACCTGAGACTCCTCCCAGCTCTGTTTCTGAGTGTTTTCCTCCTGGGGTTTAGGGCCCTGTGATCGCAGGTAGCAACCCCGGACTCCTCCAGGGAAGATAACCAAGATGATTTTTCTCCTTGGACAATGCTCCATCCTGCGGGATGCACCCGAGACTCTTCGCAGGTATGTCACCGAGTCTTATTTCCGGTGGTTTAGGGTCCTGTGATCCCGGGTAGCAACCCCAGACTCCTCCAGGGAAGATACCCGAGATGATATTTCTCTCTTGACTGTGGTCCATCCTGCGCGATCTACCCAGAAGTCCTCCCAGGCATCTCCCGCAGACTTTTCTCCAATGCTTTAGGGCCCTGTGATCCCGGGTAGCAACCCCAGACTCCTCCAGGGAAGATACCCGAGATGATTTTTATCCTTGGACAATTCTCCATCCTTCGGGATGCACCCGAGACTCCTCCCAGCTCTGTTTCTGAGTGTTTTCTTCCTGGCATTTAGGGCCCTGTGATCCCAGGTAGCAACCCCAGACTCCTCCAGGGAAGATGCCCGAGATGATTTTTCTCCTTGGGCAATGCTCCATCCTCTGGGATTCACCGGAGATTCCTCACAGGTATGTCCCTGAGTCTTTTTTCCGGTGGTTTAGGGTCCTGTGTTCCCGGGTAGCAACCCCAGACTCCTCCAGGGAAGATACCCAAGATGATATTTCTCTCTTGACAGTGGTCCATCCTGCGGGATCTACCCAGAACTCTTCCCAGGCCTCTCCCGCAGAGGCTTCTCCAATGCTTTAGGGCCCTGTGATCCCGGGTAGCAATCCCAGACTCCTCCAGGGAAGATACCCGAGGTGATTTTTCTCCTTGGGCAATGCTGCATCGTCTGGGATTCACCGGAGACTCCTCGCAGGTATGTCCCTGAGTCTTTTTTCCGGTGGTTTAGGGTCCTGTGTTCCCGGGTAGCAACCCCAGACTCCTCCAGGGAAGATACCCGAGATGATTTTTCTCTTTAGAATCTGCTCCATCCTCTGGGATGTACCCCTGACTCCTCCCAGGTGTCTCCCGCAGACTTTTCTCTAATGGTTTAGGTATCTGAAATCCCAGGTAGCAACCCCAGACTCCTCCAGGGAAGATACCCGAGATGATTTTTCTCCTTGGGCAATGCTCCATCCTCTGGGATGCACCTGAGATTTCTCCCAGGCATCTCCCGCAGATATTTTTCCTGTGGTTTGGCGCACTGTAATCCTGGGTAGCAACCCCAGACTCCTCCAGGGAAGATACCTGAGATGATTTTTCCCCTTGGGCAATGCTCCATCCTCTGGAATTCACCGGAGGTTCCTCACAGGTATGTGCCTCAGTCTTTTTTCCGGTGGTTTAGGGTCCTGTCATCCCAGGTAGCAACCCCAGACTGCTCCAGGGAAGATACTTGAGATGATTTTCCTCCTTTGGCAGTGCTCCATCCTCTGGGATGCACCTGAGATTCCTCCCAGTCGTCTCCTGCAGACATTTTTCCTGTGGTTTGGGGCCCTATAATCCTGGATAGCAAGACCAGACTTCTCCAGGGAAGATATCCGAGATGATTATTCTCCTTGGACAATTCTCCATCCTCCGGGATGCACCTCAGACTCCTCCCAGCTCTGTTTCTGAGTGTTTTCTTCCTGGGGTTTAGGGCCCTGTGATCCCAGGTAGCAACCCTGGACTCCTCCAGGGAAGATAACCAAGATGATTTTTCTCCTTTGACAATGCTCCATCCTGCGGGATGCACCCGAGACTGCTCGCAGGTATGTCACCGAGTCTTATTTCCGGTGGTTTAGGGCGCTGTGATCCCGGGTAGCAACCCCAGACTCCTCCAGGGAAGATACCCGAGATGATTTTTCTCTTTAGAAAATGCTCCATCCTCTGGGATGCATCCGAGACGTATCCCAGCTATGTCCCTGAGTCTTTATTCCGGTGATTTAGGGTCCTGTCATCTCGGGTAGCAACCCCAGACTCCTCCAGGGAAGATACCTGAGATGATTTTCCTCCTTGGGCAATGCTCCATCCTCTGGGATGCATCTGAGACATATCGCAGCTATGTCCCTGAGACATTTTTCCGGTGGTTTAGGGTCCTGTCATCCCAGGTAGCAACCCCAGACTCCTCCAGGGAAGACACCCGAGATGATTTTTCTCTCTTGACAGTGGTCCATCCTGCGGGATCTACCCAGAACTCCTCCCAGGCATCTCCCGCAGAGTTTTCTCCAATGCTTTAGGGCCCTGTGATCCCAGGTGGCAACCCCAGACTCCTCCAGGGAAGATACCCGAGATGATTTTTCTCCTTGGGCAATGCTCCATCCTCTGGGATGCACCCGAGACTCCTCCCAGCTCTGTTTCTGAGTGTTTTCTTCCTGGGGTTTAGGGCCCTTTGATCCCAGGTAGCAACCCCGGACTCCTCCAGGGAAGATAACCAAGATGATTTTTCTCCTTGGACAATGCTCCATCCTGCAGGATGCACCCGAGACTCCTCGCAGGTATGTCACCGAGTCTTATTTCCGGTGGTTTAGGGTCCTGTGATCCCGGGTAGCAACACCAGACTCCTCCACGGAAGGTACCCAAGATGATTTTTCTCCTTGGATAATGCTCCATCGTCTGGGATGCATCCGAGACTTATCGCAGCTATGTCCCTGAGACATTTTTCCGGTGGTTTAGATACCTGTCATCCCAGGTAGCAACCCCAGACTCCTCCAGGGAAGACACCCGAGATGATTTTTCTCTCTTGACAGTGGTCCATCCTGTGGGATCTACCCAGAACTCCTCCCAGGCATCTCCCGCAGAGTTTTCTCCATTGCTTTAGGGCCCTGTGATCCCAGGTGGCAACCCCAGACTCCTCCAGGGAAGATACCCGAGATGATTTTTCTCCTTGGGCAATGCTCCATCCTCTGGGATGCACCCGAGACTCCTCCCAGCTCTGTTTCTGAGTGTTTTCTTCCTGGGGTTTAGGGCCCTTTGATCCCAGGTAGCAACCCCGGACTCCTCCAGGGAAGATAACCAAGATGATTTTTCTCCTTGGACAATGCTCCATCCTGCAGGATGCACCCGAGACTCCTCGCAGGTATGTCACCGAGTCTTATTTCCGGTGGTTTAGGGTCCTGTGATCCCGGGTAGCAACACCAGACTCCTCCACGGAAGGTACCCAAGATGATTTTTCTCCTTGGATAATGCTCCATCGTCTGGGATGCATCCGAGACTTATCGCAGCTATGTCCCTGAGACATTTTTCCGGTGGTTTAGATACCTGTCATCCCAGGTAGCAACCCCAGACTCCTCCAGGGAAGATACCCGAGATGATATTTCTCTCTTGACTGTGGTCCATCCTGCGGGATCTACCCAGAAGTCCTCCCAGGCATCTCCCGCAGACTTTTCTCCAGTGGTTTGGAGCCCTGTTGTCCCAGGTAGCAACCCCAGACTCCTCCAGGGAAGATACCCGAGATGATTTTTCTCTTTAGAATATGCTCCATCCTCTGGGATGTACCCCTGACTCCTCCCAGTTGTCTCCCGCAGACTTTTCTCTAGTGGTTTAGGTATCTGAAATCCCAGGAGCAACCCCAGACTCCTCCAGGGAAGATACCCGAGATGATTTTTCTCCTTGGGCAATGCTCCATCCTCTGGGATTCACCAGAGACTCCTCGCAGGTATGTCCCTGAGTCTTTTTTCCGGTGGTTTAGGGTCCTGTGTTCCCGGGTAGCAACCCCAGACTCCTCCAGGGAAGGTACCCGAGATGATTTTTCTCCTTAGATAATTCTCCATCCTCTGTGATGCATCCGAGACTTATCGCAGCTATGTCCCTGAGACATTTTTCCGGTGGTTTAGGGTCCTGTCATCCCGGGTAGCAACCCCACACTCCTGCAGGGAAGATACCCGAGATGATTTTTCTCTTTAGAAAATGCTCCATCCTCTGGGATGCATCTGAGACTTATCACAGCTATGTCCCTGAGTCTTTATTCCGGTGGTTTAGGGTCCTGTCATCCCAGGTAGCAACCCCACACTCCTCCAGGGAAGATACCCAAGATGATTTTTATCCTTGGGCAATTCTCCAACCTCTGGGATACATCCGAGATTCTTCCCATTCGTCTCCCGCAGACATTTTTCCTGTGGTTTGGGGTACTATAATCCTGGATAGCATGCCCAGACTCCTCCAGCGAAGATAGCCAAGATGATTTTTCTCCTTGGACAATGCTCCATCCTGCGAGATGCACCCGAGACTCCTCCCACGTCTGTTTCTGAGTGTTCTCTTCCTGGGTTTTAGGGCCCTGTGATCCCGGGTAGCAACCCCAGACTCCTCCAGGGAAGATACCCGAGATGATTTTTCTCTTTAGAATCTGCTCCATCCTCTGGGATGTACCCCTGACTCCTCCCAGGTGTCTCCCGCAGACTTTTCTCTAATGGTTTAGGTATCTGAAATCCCAGGTAGCAACCCCAGACTCCTCCAGGGAAGATACCCGAGATGATTTTTCTCCTTGGGCAATGCTCCATCCTCTGGGATGCACCTGAGATTTCTCCCAGGCATCTCCCGCAGATATTTTTCCTGTGGTTTGGCGCACTGTAATCCTGGGTAGCAACCCCAGACTCCTCCAGGGAAGATACCTGAGATGATTTTTCTCCTTGGGCAATGCTCCATCCTCTGGAATTCACCGGAGGTTCCTCACAGGTATGTCCCTCAGTCTTTTTTCCGGTGGTTTAGGGTCCTGTCATCCCAGGTAGCAACCCCAGACTGCTCCAGGGAAGATACTTGAGATG
Source organism: Vanellus vanellus (assembly GCF_965231255.1). Lineage (NCBI taxonomy): Eukaryota > Metazoa > Chordata > Aves > Charadriiformes > Charadriidae > Vanellus > Vanellus vanellus. Next base: position 40,002 of record NW_028127540.1, read on the forward strand.
ATTTTCCTCCTTTGGCAGTGCTCCATCCTCTGGGATGCACCTGAGATTCCTCCCAGTCGTCTCCTGCAGACATTTTTCCTGTGGTTTGGGGCCCTATAATCCTGGATAGCAAGACCAGACTTCTCCAGGGAAGATATCCGAGATGATTTTTCTCCTTGGACAATTCTCCATCCTCCGGGATGCACCTGAGACTCCTCCCAGCTCTGTTTCTGAGTGTTTTCTTCCTGGGGTTTAGGGCCCTGTGATCCCAGGTAGCAACTCCAGACTCCTCCAGGAAAGATACCGAAGATGATTTTTCTCCTTTGACAATGCTCCATCCTGCGGGATGCACCCGAGACTGCTCGCAGGTATGTCACCGAGTCTTATTTCCGGTGGTTTAGGGCGCTGTGATCCCGGGTAGCAACCCCAGACTCCTCCAGGGAAGATACCCGAGATGATTTTTCTCTTTAGAAAATGCTCCATCCTCTGGGATGCATCCGAGACGTATCCCAGCTATGTCCCTGAGTCTTTATTCCGGTGATTTAGGGTCCTGTCATCTCGGGTAGCAACCCCAGACTCCTCCAGGGAAGATACCTGAGATGATTTTCCTCCTTGGGCAATGCTCCATCCTCTGGGATGCATCTGAGACATATCGCAGCTATGTCCCTGAGACATTTTTCCGGTGGTTTAGGGTCCTGTCATCCCAGGTAGCAACCCCAGACTCCTCCAGGGAAGACACCCGAGATGATTTTTCTCTCTTGACAGTGGTCCATCCTGTGGGATCTACCCAGAACTCCTCCCAGGCATCTCCCGCAGAGTTTTCTCCAATGCTTTAGGGCCCTGTGATCCCAGGTGGCAACCCCAGACTCCTCCAGGGAAGATACCCAAGATGATTTTTCTCCTTGGGCAATGCTCCATCCTCTGGGATGCACCTGAGACTCCTCCCAGCTCTGTTTCTGAGTGTTTTCCTCCTGGGGTTTAGGGCCCTGTGATCGCAGGTAGCAACCCCGGACTCCTCCAGGGAAGATAACCAAGATGATTTTTCTCCTTGGACAATGCTCCATCCTGCGGGATGCACCCGAGACTCTTCGCAGGTATGTCACCGAGTCTTATTTCCGGTGGTTTAGGGTCCTGTGATCCCGGGTAGCAACCCCAGACTCCTCCAGGGAAGATACCCGAGATGATATTTCTCTCTTGACTGTGGTCCATCCTGCGCGATCTACCCAGAAGTCCTCCCAGGCATCTCCCGCAGACTTTTCTCCAATGCTTTAGGGCCCTGTGATCCCGGGTAGCAACCCCAGACTCCTCCAGGGAAGATACCCGAGATGATTTTTATCCTTGGACAATTCTCCATCCTTCGGGATGCACCCGAGACTCCTCCCAGCTCTGTTTCTGAGTGTTTTCTTCCTGGCATTTAGGGCCCTGTGATCCCAGGTAGCAACCCCAGACTCCTCCAGGGAAGATGCCCGAGATGATTTTTCTCCTTGGGCAATGCTCCATCCTCTGGGATTCACCGGAGATTCCTCACAGGTATGTCCCTGAGTCTTTTTTCCGGTGGTTTAGGGTCCTGTGTTCCCGGGTAGCAACCCCAGACTCCTCCAGGGAAGATACCCAAGATGATATTTCTCTCTTGACAGTGGTCCATCCTGCGGGATCTACCCAGAACTCTTCCCAGGCCTCTCCCGCAGAGGCTTCTCCAATGCTTTAGGGCCCTGTGATCCCGGGTAGCAATCCCAGACTCCTCCAGGGAAGATACCCGAGGTGATTTTTCTCCTTGGGCAATGCTGCATCGTCTGGGATTCACCGGAGACTCCTCGCAGGTATGTCCCTGAGTCTTTTTTCCGGTGGTTTAGGGTCCTGTGTTCCCGGGTAGCAACCCCAGACTCCTCCAGGGAAGATACCCGAGATGATTTTTCTCTTTAGAATCTGCTCCATCCTCTGGGATGTACCCCTGACTCCTCCCAGGTGTCTCCCGCAGACTTTTCTCTAATGGTTTAGGTATCTGAAATCCCAGGTAGCAACCCCAGACTCCTCCAGGGAAGATACCCGAGATGATTTTTCTCCTTGGGCAATGCTCCATCCTCTGGGATGCACCTGAGATTTCTCCCAGGCATCTCCCGCAGATATTTTTCCTGTGGTTTGGCGCACTGTAATCCTGGGTAGCAACCCCAGACTCCTCCAGGGAAGATACCTGAGATGATTTTTCCCCTTGGGCAATGCTCCATCCTCTGGAATTCACCGGAGGTTCCTCACAGGTATGTGCCTCAGTCTTTTTTCCGGTGGTTTAGGGTCCTGTCATCCCAGGTAGCAACCCCAGACTGCTCCAGGGAAGATACTTGAGATGATTTTCCTCCTTTGGCAGTGCTCCATCCTCTGGGATGCACCTGAGATTCCTCCCAGTCGTCTCCTGCAGACATTTTTCCTGTGGTTTGGGGCCCTATAATCCTGGATAGCAAGACCAGACTTCTCCAGGGAAGATATCCGAGATGATTATTCTCCTTGGACAATTCTCCATCCTCCGGGATGCACCTGAGACTCCTCCCAGCTCTGTTTCTGAGTGTTTTCTTCCTGGGGTTTAGGGCCCTGTGATCCCAGGTAGCAACCCTGGACTCCTCCAGGGAAGATAACCAAGATGATTTTTCTCCTTTGACAATGCTCCATCCTGCGGGATGCACCCGAGACTGCTCGCAGGTATGTCACCGAGTCTTATTTCCGGTGGTTTAGGGCGCTGTGATCCCGGGTAGCAACCCCAGACTCCTCCAGGGAAGATACCCGAGATGATTTTTCTCTTTAGAAAATGCTCCATCCTCTGGGATGCATCCGAGACGTATCCCAGCTATGTCCCTGAGTCTTTATTCCGGTGATTTAGGGTCCTGTCATCTCGGGTAGCAACCCCAGACTCCTCCAGGGAAGATACCTGAGATGATTTTCCTCCTTGGGCAATGCTCCATCCTCTGGGATGCATCTGAGACATATCGCAGCTATGTCCCTGAGACATTTTTCCGGTGGTTTAGGGTCCTGTCATCCCAGGTAGCAACCCCAGACTCCTCCAGGGAAGACACCCGAGATGATTTTTCTCTCTTGACAGTGGTCCATCCTGCGGGATCTACCCAGAACTCCTCCCAGGCATCTCCCGCAGAGTTTTCTCCAATGCTTTAGGGCCCTGTGATCCCAGGTGGCAACCCCAGACTCCTCCAGGGAAGATACCCGAGATGATTTTTCTCCTTGGGCAATGCTCCATCCTCTGGGATGCACCCGAGACTCCTCCCAGCTCTGTTTCTGAGTGTTTTCTTCCTGGGGTTTAGGGCCCTTTGATCCCAGGTAGCAACCCCGGACTCCTCCAGGGAAGATAACCAAGATGATTTTTCTCCTTGGACAATGCTCCATCCTGCAGGATGCACCCGAGACTCCTCGCAGGTATGTCACCGAGTCTTATTTCCGGTGGTTTAGGGTCCTGTGATCCCGGGTAGCAACACCAGACTCCTCCACGGAAGGTACCCAAGATGATTTTTCTCCTTGGATAATGCTCCATCGTCTGGGATGCATCCGAGACTTATCGCAGCTATGTCCCTGAGACATTTTTCCGGTGGTTTAGATACCTGTCATCCCAGGTAGCAACCCCAGACTCCTCCAGGGAAGACACCCGAGATGATTTTTCTCTCTTGACAGTGGTCCATCCTGTGGGATCTACCCAGAACTCCTCCCAGGCATCTCCCGCAGAGTTTTCTCCATTGCTTTAGGGCCCTGTGATCCCAGGTGGCAACCCCAGACTCCTCCAGGGAAGATACCCGAGATGATTTTTCTCCTTGGGCAATGCTCCATCCTCTGGGATGCACCCGAGACTCCTCCCAGCTCTGTTTCTGAGTGTTTTCTTCCTGGGGTTTAGGGCCCTTTGATCCCAGGTAGCAACCCCGGACTCCTCCAGGGAAGATAACCAAGATGATTTTTCTCCTTGGACAATGCTCCATCCTGCAGGATGCACCCGAGACTCCTCGCAGGTATGTCACCGAGTCTTATTTC
>NW_028127539.1:0-48524 GCF_965231255.1 Vanellus vanellus
TTCGGCTGGGCCCACTCTATCCTCAAAAGGCACCTTTTTTTCACTTTTGGCGCCCTCCGCAGCAAAAAAGACAAACGTCCAGCTTTTGCTGCCACAGCAAAGGTGCCAGCGGGGAAAACTCATGCTGGTCCTCACTGCCTCCTGGAACCCCTTCAAATGCCCCATACAATTTTGGCCCTCTCTGCTTTCCTGCCCACTCTAGCCTCAAAAGCACCTTTTTTCAATTTTGGCGCCCTCCGCACCAAAAAAGACAACGTCCAGCTTTTGCTGCCACAGCAAAGGGGCCAGCGGGAAAAGTGATGCTGGACCTCACTGCCTCCTGGAACCCCTTGAAATGCCCCACACAATTTGGCCCTCTCTTATTTCCTGCCGACTCTATCCTCAAAAGCACCTTTTTTCACTTTTGGCACCCTCCAGAGCAAAAAAGACAAACGTCCAGCTTTTGCTGCCACAGCAAAGGTGCCAGCGGGGAAAAGTGATGCTGGTCCTCACTGCCTCCTGGAACCCTTTCAAATGCCCCACACAATTTGGCCCTCTCTGATTTCCTGCCGACTCTATCTCAAAAGCACCTGCCGACTCTGTCCTCAAAAGCACCTTTTTTCAGTTTTGGCGCCCTCCGCAGCAAAAAAGACAAACGTCCAGCTTTTGCTGCCACAGCAAAGGGGCCAGCGGGGGAAAAGTCATGCTGGTCCTCACTGCCTCCTGGAACCCCTTCAAATGCCCCACACAATTTGGCCCTCTCTGCTTTCCTGCCGACTCTAGCCTCAAAAGCACCTTTTTCACTTTTGGCGCCTCCGCAGCAAAAAGACAAACGTCCAGCTTTTGCTGCCACAGCAAAGGTGCCAGCGGGGAAAAGTGATGCTGGTCCTCACTGCCTCCTGGAACCCCTGCAAATGCCCCACACAATTTGGCCCTCTCTGCTTTCCTGCCGACACTATCCTCAGAAGCACCTGCCGACTGTGTCCTCAAAAGCACCTTTTTTCACTTTTGGCGCCCTCCGCAGCAAAAAAGACAAACGTCCAGCTTTTGCTGCCACAGCAAAGGTGCCAGCGGGAAAAGTCATGCTGGTCCTCACTGCCTCCTGGAACCCCTTCAAATGCCCCACACAATTTGGCCCTCTCTACTTTCCTGCCCACTCTGTCCTCAAAAGCACCTTTTTTCACTTTTGGCGCCCTCCGGAGCAAAAAAGACAAACGTCCAGCTTTTGCTGCCACAGCAAAGGTGCCAGCTGGGAAAAGTGATGCTGGTCCTCACTGCCTCCTGGAACGCCTTCAAATGCCCCACACATTTGGCCCTCTCTGCTTTCCTGATGAGTCTATGCACAAAGGCACCTTTTTTCACATTTGGTGCCCTCCGGAGGCAAAAAAGACAAACGTCCAGCTTTTGCTGCCACAGCAAATGTGCCAGCGGGGAAAAGTGATGCTGGTCCTCACTGCCTCCTGGAACCCCTTCAAATGCCCCACACAATTTGGCCCTCTCTGCTTTCCTGCCCACTCTATCCTCAAAAGCACCTTTTTCACTTTTGGCGCCCTCCGCAGCAAAAAAGACAAACGTCCAGCTTTTGCTGCCACAGCAAAGGTGCCAGCGGGGAAAGTGATGCTGGTCTTCACTGCCTCCTGGAACCCCTTCAAATGCCCCACACAATTTGGCCCTCTCTGTTTTCCTGCTGACTCTATCCTAAGCACCTTTTTTCACTTTTGGCGCCCTCCGCAGCAAAAAAGACAAACGTCCAGCTTTTGCTGCCACAGCAAAGGTGCCAGCGGGGAAAAGTCATGCTGGTCCTCACTGCCTCCTGGAACCCCTTCAAATGCCCCACACAATTTGGCCCTCTCTGCTTTCCTGCCCACTCTATCCTCAAAAGCACCTTTTTTCACTTTTGGCGCCCTCCGCAGCAAAAAAGACAAACGTCCAGCTTTTGCTGCCACAGCAAAGGTGCCAGCGGGGAAAAGTCATGCTGGTCTTCACTGCCTCCTGGAACCCCTTCAAATGCCCCACACAATTTGGCCCTCTTTGCTTTCCTGCCCACTCTATCCTCAAAAGCACCTTTTTTCACTTTTGGCGCCTCCGCAGCAAAAAAAGACAAACGTCCAGCTTTTGCTGCCACAGCAAAGGTGCCAGCGGGGAAAAGTGATGCTGGTCCTCACTGCCTCCTGGAACCCCTTCAAATGCCCCACACAATTTGGCCCTCTCTGCTTTCCTGCCCACTCTATCCTCAAAAGCACCTTTTTTCACTTTTGGCGCCCTCCGCAGCAAAAAAGACAAACGTCCAGCTTTTGCTGCCACAGCAAAGGTGCCAGCGGGGAAAACTCATGCTGGTCCTCACTGCCTCCTGGAACCCCTTCAAATGCCCCATACAATTTGGCCCTCTCTGTTTTCCTGCCCACTCTATCCTCAAAAGCACCTTTTTTCAATTTTGGCGCCCTCCGCACCAAAAAAGACAAACGTCCAGCTTTTGCTGCCACAGCAAAGGGGCCAGCGGGGAAAAGTGATGCTGGACCTCACTGCCTCCTGGAACCCCTTGAAATGCCCCACACAATTTGCCCCTCTCTTATTTCCTGCCGACTCTATCCACAAAAGCACCTTTTTTCACTTTTGGCACCCTCCAGAGCAAAAAAGACAAACGTCCAGCTTTTGCTGCCACAGCAAAGGGGCCAGCGGGGAAAAGTGATGCTGGTCCTCACTGCCTCCTGGAACCCTTTCAAATGCCCCACACAATTTGGCCCTCTCTGCTTTCCTGCCGACTCTATCCTCAAAAGCACCTGCCGACTGTGTCCTCAAAAGCACCTTTTTTCACTTTTGGCGCCCTCCGCAGCAAAAAAGACAAACGTCCAGCTTTTGCTGCCACAGCAAAGGGGCCAGCGGGGAAAAGTCATGCTGGTCCTCACTGCCTCCTGGAACCCCTTCAAATGCCCCACACAATTTGGCCCTCTCTGCTTTCCTGCCGACTCTAGCCTCAAAAGCACCTTTTTTCACTTTTGGCGCCCTCCGCAGCAAAAAAGACAAACGTCCAGCTTTTGCTGCCACAGCAAAGGTGCCAGCGGGGAAAATCATGCTGGTCCTCACTGCCTCCTGGAACCCCTTCGAATGCCGCACACAATTTGGCCCTCTCTGCTTTCCTGCCAACTCTATCCTCAAAAGCACCTTTTTTCACTTTTGGCGCCCTCCGCAGCAAAAAAGACAAACGTCCAGCTTTTGCTGCCACAGCAAAGGTGCCAGCGGGGAAAAGTCATGCTGGTCCTCACTGCCTCCTGGAACCCCTTCAAATGCCCCACACAATTTGGCCCTCTCTGCTTTCCTGCCGACTCTAGCCTCAAAAGCACCTTTTTTCACTTTTGGCGCCCTCCGCAGCAAAAAAGACAAACGTCCAGCTTTTGCTGCCACAGCAAAGGTGCCAGCGGGGAAAAGTCATGCTGGTCCTCACTGCCTCCTGGAACCCCTTCAAATGCCCCACACAATTTGGCCCTCTCTGCTTTCCTGCCCACTCTAGCCTCAAAAGCACCTTTTTTCACTTTTGGCGCCCTCCGCAGCAAAAAAGACAAACGTCCAGCTTTTGCTGCCACAGCAAAGGTGCCAGCGGGGAAAAGTGATGCTGGTCCTCACTGCCTCCTGGAACCCCTTCAAATGCCCCACACAATTTGGCCCTCTCTGCTTTCCTGCCCACTCTATCCTCAAAAGCACCTTTTTCACTTTTGGCACGCTCCGCAGCAAAAAAAACCAACGTCCAGCTTTTGCTGCCACAGCAAAGGTGCCAGCGGGGAAAAGTCACGCTGGTCCTCACTGCCTCCTGGAACCCCTTCAAATGCCCCACACAATTTGGCCCTCTCTGCTTTCCTGCCGACTCTAGCCTCAAAAGCACCTTTTTTCACTTTTGGCACTTTCCGCAGCAAAAAAACCAAACGTCCAGCTTTTGCTGCCACAGCAAAGGTGCCAGCGGGGAAAAGTCACGCTGGTCCTCACTGCCTCCTGGAACCCCTTCAAATGCCCCACACAATTTGGCCCTCTCTGCTTTCCTGCCGACTCTATCCTCAAAAGCATTTTTTTTCACTTTTGGCGCCCTCCGCAGCAAAAAAGACAAACGTCCAGCTTTTGCTGCCACAGCAAAGGGGCCAGCGAAGAAAAGTCATGCTGGTCCTCACTGCCTCCTGGAACCCCTTCAAATGCCCCACACAATTTGGCCCTCTCTGCTTTCCTGCCCACTCTATCCTCAAAAGCACCTTTTTTCACTTTTGGCGCCCTCCGCAGCAAAAAAGACAAACGTCCAGTATTTGCTGCCACAGCAAAGGTGCCAGCGGGGAAAAGTCATGCTGGTCCTCACTGCCTCCTGGAACCCCTTCAAATGCCCCACACAATTTGGCCCTCTCTGCTTTCCTGATGAGTCTATGCACAAAGGCACCTTTTTTCACATTTGGTGCCCTCCGGAGCAAAAAAGACAAACGTCCAGCTTTTGCTGCCACAGCAAATGTGCCAGCGGGGAAAAGTGATGCTGGTCCTCACTGCCTCCTGGAACCCCTTCAAATGCCCCACACAATTTGGCCCTCTCTGCTTTCCTGCCCACTCTATCCTCAAAAGCACCTTTTTCACTTTTGGCGCCCTCCGCAGCAAAAAAGACAAACGTCCAGCTTTTGCTGCCACAGCAAAGGTGCCAGCGGGGAAAAGTGATGCTGGTCTTCACTGCCTCCTGGAACCCCTTCAAATGCCCCACACAATTTGGCCCTCTCTGTTTTCCTGCTGACTCTATCCTAAGCACCTTTTTTCACTTTTGGCGCCCTCCGCAGCAAAAAAGACAAACGTCCAGCTTTTGCTGCCACAGCAAAGGTGCCAGCGGGGAAAAGTCATGCTGGTCCTCACTGCCTCCTGGAACCCCTGCAAATGCCCCACACAATTTGGCCCTCTCTGCTTTCCTGCCCACTCTATCCTCAAAAGCACCTTTTTTCACTTTTGGCGCCCTCCGCAGCAAAAAAGACAAACGTCCAGCTTTTGCTGCCACAGCAAAGGTGCCAGCGGGGAAAAGTCATGCTGGTCTTCACTGCCTCCTGGAACCCCTTCAAATGCCCCACACAATTTGGCCCTCTTTGCTTTCCTGCCCACTCTATCCTCAAAAGCACCTTTTTTCACTTTTGGCGCCCTCCGCAGCAAAAAAGACAAACGTCCAGCTTTTGCTGCCACAGCAAAGGTGCCAGCGGGGAAAAGTGATGCTGGTCCTCACTGCCTCCTGGAACCCCTTCAAATGCCCCACACAATTTGGCCCTCTCTGCTTTCCTGCCCACTCTATCCTCAAAAGCACCTTTTTTCACTTTTGGCGCCCTCCGCAGCAAAAAAGACAAACGTCCAGCTTTTGCTGCCACAGCAAAGGTGCCAGCGGGGAAAACTCATGCTGGTCCTCACTGCCTCCTGGAACCCCTTCAAATGCTCCATACAATTTGGCCCTCTCTGTTTTCCTGCCCACTCTATCCTCAAAAGCACCTTTTTTCAATTTTGGCGCCCTCCGCACCAAAAAAGACAAACGTCCAGCTTTTGCTGCCACAGCAAAGGGGCCAGCGGGGAAAAGTGATGCTGGACCTCACTGCCTCCTGGAACCCCTTGAAATGCCCCACACAATTTGCCCCTCTCTTATTTCCTGCCGACTCTATCCACAAAAGCACCTTTTTTCACTTTTGGCACCCTCCAGAGCAAAAAAGACAAACGTCCAGCTTTTGCTGCCACAGCAAAGGGGCCAGCGGGGAAAAGTGATGCTGGTCCTCACTGCCTCCTGGAACCCTTTCAAATGCCCCACACAATTTGGCCCTCTCTGCTTTCCTGCCGACTCTATCCTCAAAAGCACCTGCCGACTGTGTCCTCAAAAGCACCTTTTTTCACTTTTGGCGCCCTCCGCAGCAAAAAAGACAAACGTCCAGCTTTTGCTGGCACAGCAAAGGTGCCAGCGGGGAAAAGTGATGCTGGTCCTCACTGCCTCCTGGAACCCCTGCAAATGCCCCACACAATTTGGCCCTCTCTGCTTTCCTGCCGACACTATCCTCAGAAGCACCTGCCGACTGTGTCCTCAAAAGCACCTTTTTTCACTTTTGGCGCCCTCCGCAGCAAAAAAGACAAACGTCCAGCTTTTGCTGCCACAGCAAAGGTGCCAGCGGGGAAAAGTCATGCTGGTCCTCACTGCCTCCTGGAACCCCTTCAAATGCCCCACACAATTTGGCCCTCTCTACTTTCCTGCCCACTCTGTCCTCAAAAGCACCTTTTTTCACTTTTGGCGCCCTCCGGAGCAAAAAAGACAAACGTCCAGCTTTTGCTGCCACAGCAAAGGTGCCAGCTGGGAAAAGTGATGCTGGTCCTCACTGCCTCCTGGAACGCCTTCAAATGCCCCACACAATTTGGCCCTCTCTGCTTTCCTGATGAGTCTATGCACAAAGGCACCTTTTTTCACATTTGGTGCCCTCCGGAGCAAAAAAGACAAACGTCCAGCTTTTGCTGCCACAGCAAATGTGCCAGCGGGGAAAAGTGATGCTGGTCCTCACTGCCTCCTGGAACCCCTTCAAATGCCCCACACAATTTGGCCCTCTCTGCTTTCCTGCCCACTCTATCCTCAAAAGCACCTTTTTCACTTTTGGCGCCCTCCGCAGCAAAAAAGACAAACGTCCAGCTTTTGCTGCCACAGCAAAGGTGCCAGCGGGGAAAAGTGATGCTGGTCTTCACTGCCTCCTGGAACCCCTTCAAATGCCCCACACAATTTGGCCCTCTCTGTTTTCCTGCTGACTCTATCCTAAGCACCTTTTTTCACTTTTGGCGCCCTCCGCAGCAAAAAAGACAAACGTCCAGCTTTTGCTGCCACAGCAAAGGTGCCAGCTGGGAAAAGTGATGCTGGTCCTCACTGCCTCCTGGAACCCCTGCAAATGCCCCACACAATTTGGCCCTCTCTGCTTTCCTGCCCACTCTATCCTCAAAAGCACCTTTTTTCACTTTTGGCGCCCTCCGGAACAAAAGAGACAAACGTCCAGCTTTTGCTGCCACAGCAAAGGTGCCAGCGGGGAAAAGTCATGCTGGTCCTCACTGCCTCCTGGAACCCCTGCAAATGCCCCACACAATTTGGCCCTCTCTGCTTTCCTGCCCACTCTATCCTCAAAAGCACCTTTTTTCACTTTTGGCGCCCTCCGCAGCAAAAAAGACAAACGTCCAGCTTTTGCTGCCACAGCAAAGGTGCCAGCGGGGAAAAGTCATGCTGGTCTTCACTGCCTCCTGGAACCCCCTCAAATGCCCCACACAATTTGGCCCTCTTTGCTTTCCTGCCCACTCTATCCTCAAAAGCACCTTTTTTCACTTTTGGCGCCCTCCGCAGCAAAAAAGACAAACGTCCAGCTTTTGCTGGCACAGCAAAGGTGCCAGCGGGGAAAAGTGATGCTGGTCCTCACTGCCTCCTGGAACCCCTTCAAATGCCCCACACAATTTGGCCCTCTCTGCTTTCCTGCCCACTCTATCCTCAAAAGCACCTTTTTTCACTTTTGGCGCCCTCCGCAGCAAAAAAGACAAACGTCCAGCTTTTGCTGCCACAGCAAAGGTGCCAGCGGGGAAAAGTCATGCTGGTCCTCACTGCCTCCTGGAACCCCTTCAAATGCCCCACTCAATTTGGCCCTCTCTGCTTTCCTGCCGACTCTATCCTCAAAAGCACCTTTTTTCACTTTTGGCGCCCTCCGCAGCAAAAAAGACAAACGTCCAGCTTTTGCTGGCACAGCAAAGGTGCCAGCGGGGAAAAGTGATGCTGGTCCTCACTGCCTCCTGGAACCCCTGCAAATGCCCCACACAATTTGGCCCTCTCTGCTTTCCTGCCGACACTATCCTCAGAAGCACCTGCCGACTGTGTCCTCAAAAGCACCTTTTTTCACTTTTGGCGCCCTCCGCAGCAAAAAAGACAAACGTCCAGCTTTTGCTGCCACAGCAAAGGTGCCAGCGGGGAAAAGTCATGCTGGTCCTCACTGCCTCCTGGAACCCCTTCAAATGCCCCACACAATTTGGCCCTCTCTACTTTCCTGCCCACTCTGTCCTCAAAAGCACCTTTTTTCACTTTTGGCGCCCTCCGGAGCAAAAAAGACAAACGTCCAGCTTTTGCTGCCACAGCAAAGGTGCCAGCTGGGAAAAGTGATGCTGGTCCTCACTGCCTCCTGGAACGCCTTCAAATGCCCCACACAATTTGGCCCTCTCTGCTTTCCTGATGAGTCTATGCACAAAGGCACCTTTTTTCACATTTGGTGCCCTCCGGAGCAAAAAAGACAAACGTCCAGCTTTTGCTGCCACAGCAAATGTGCCAGCGGGGAAAAGTGATGCTGGTCCTCACTGCCTCCTGGAACCCCTTCAAATGCCCCACACAATTTGGCCCTCTCTGCTTTCCTGCCCACTCTATCCTCAAAAGCACCTTTTTCACTTTTGGCGCCCTCCGCAGCAAAAAAGACAAACGTCCAGCTTTTGCTGCCACAGCAAAGGTGCCAGCGGGGAAAAGTGATGCTGGTCTTCACTGCCTCCTGGAACCCCTTCAAATGCCCCACACAATTTGGCCCTCTCTGTTTTCCTGCTGACTCTATCCTAAGCACCTTTTTTCACTTTTGGCGCCCTCCGCAGCAAAAAAGACAAACGTCCAGCTTTTGCTGCCACAGCAAAGGTGCCAGCTGGGAAAAGTGATGCTGGTCCTCACTGCCTCCTGGAACCCCTGCAAATGCCTCACACAATTTGGCCCTCTCTGCTTTCCTGCCCACTCTATCCTCAAAAGCACCTTTTTTCACTTTTGGCGCCCTCCGCAGCAAAAAAGACAAACGTCCAGCTTTTGCTGCCACAGCAAAGGTGCCAGCGGGGAAAAGTGATGCTGGTCCTCACTGCCTCCTGGAACCCCTGCAAATGCCCCACACAATTTGGCCCTCTCTGCTTTCCTGCCCACTCTATCCTCAAAAGCACCTTTTTTCACTTTTGGCGCCCTCCGCAGCAAAAAAGACAAACGTCCAGCTTTTGCTGCCACAGCAAAGGTGCCAGCGGGGAAAACTCATGCTGGTCCTCACTGCCTCCTGGAACCCCTTCAAATGCCCCATACAATTTGGCCCTCTCTGTTTTCCTGCCCACTCTATCCTCAAAAGCACCTTTTTTCAATTTTGGCGCCCTCCGCACCAAAAAAGACAAACGTCCAGCTTTTGCTGCCACAGCAAAGGGGCCAGCGGGGAAAAGTGATGCTGGACCTCACTGCCTCCTGGAACCCCTTGAAATGCCCCACACAATTTGGCCCTCTCTTATTTCCTGCCGACTCTATCCTCAAAAGCACCTTTTTTCACTTTTGGCACCCTCCAGAGCAAAAAAGACAAACGTCCAGCTTTTGCTGCCACAGCAAAGGTGCCAGCGGGGAAAAGTGATGCTGGTCCTCACTGCCTCCTGGAACCCTTTCAAATGCCCCACACAATTTGGCCCTCTCTGATTTCCTGCCGACTCTATCCTCAAAAGCACCTGCCGACTCTGTCCTCAAAAGCACCTTTTTTCACTTTTGGCGCCCTCCGCAGCAAAAAAGACAAACGTCCAGCTTTTGCTGCCACAGCAAAGGGGCCAGCGGGGAAAAGTCATGCTGGTCCTCACTGCCTCCTGGAACCCCTTCAAATGCCCCACACAATTTGGCCCTCTCTGCTTTCCTGCCGACTCTAGCCTCAAAAGCACCTTTTTTCACTTTTGGCGCCCTCCGCAGCAAAAAAGACAAACGTCCAGCTTTTGCTGCCACAGCAAAGGTGCCAGCGGGGAAAAGTGATGCTGGTCCTCACTGCCTCCTGGAACCCCTGCAAATGCCCCACACAATTTGGCCCTCTCTGCTTTCCTGCCGACACTATCCTCAGAAGCACCTGCCGACTGTGTCCTCAAAAGCACCTTTTTTCACTTTTGGCGCCCTCCGCAGCAAAAAAGACAAACGTCCAGCTTTTGCTGCCACAGCAAAGGTGCCAGCGGGGAAAAGTCATGCTGGTCCTCACTGCCTCCTGGAACCCCTTCAAATGCCCCACACAATTTGGCCCTCTCTACTTTCCTGCCCACTCTGTCCTCAAAAGCACCTTTTTTCACTTTTGGCGCCCTCCGGAGCAAAAAAGACAAACGTCCAGCTTTTGCTGCCACAGCAAAGGTGCCAGCTGGGAAAAGTGATGCTGGTCCTCACTGCCTCCTGGAACGCCTTCAAATGCCCCACACAATTTGGCCCTCTCTGCTTTCCTGATGAGTCTATGCACAAAGGCACCTTTTTTCACATTTGGTGCCCTCCGGAGCAAAAAAGACAAACGTCCAGCTTTTGCTGCCACAGCAAATGTGCCAGCGGGGAAAAGTGATGCTGGTCCTCACTGCCTCCTGGAACCCCTTCAAATGCCCCACACAATTTGGCCCTCTCTGCTTTCCTGCCCACTCTATCCTCAAAAGCACCTTTTTCACTTTTGGCGCCCTCCGCAGCAAAAAAGACAAACGTCCAGCTTTTGCTGCCACAGCAAAGGTGCCAGCGGGGAAAAGTGATGCTGGTCTTCACTGCCTCCTGGAACCCCTTCAAATGCCCCACACAATTTGGCCCTCTCTGTTTTCCTGCTGACTCTATCCTAAGCACCTTTTTTCACTTTTGGCGCCCTCCGCAGCAAAAAAGACAAACGTCCAGCTTTTGCTGCCACAGCAAAGGTGCCAGCGGGGAAAAGTCATGCTGGTCCTCACTGCCTCCTGGAACCCCTTCAAATGCCCCACACAATTTGGCCCTCTCTGCTTTCCTGCCCACTCTATCCTCAAAAGCACCTTTTTTCACTTTTGGCGCCCTCCGCAGCAAAAAAGACAAACGTCCAGCTTTTGCTGCCACAGCAAAGGTGCCAGCGGGGAAAAGTCATGCTGGTCTTCACTGCCTCCTGGAACCCCTTCAAATGCCCCACACAATTTGGCCCTCTTTGCTTTCCTGCCCACTCTATCCTCAAAAGCACCTTTTTTCACTTTTGGCGCCCTCCGCAGCAAAAAAGACAAACGTCCAGCTTTTGCTGCCACAGCAAAGGTGCCAGCGGGGAAAAGTGATGCTGGTCCTCACTGCCTCCTGGAACCCCTTCAAATGCCCCACACAATTTGGCCCTCTCTGCTTTCCTGCCCACTCTATCCTCAAAAGCACCTTTTTTCACTTTTGGCGCCCTCCGCAGCAAAAAAGACAAACGTCCAGCTTTTGCTGCCACAGCAAAGGTGCCAGCGGGGAAAACTCATGCTGGTCCTCACTGCCTCCTGGAACCCCTTCAAATGCCCCATACAATTTGGCCCTCTCTGTTTTCCTGCCCACTCTATCCTCAAAAGCACCTTTTTTCAATTTTGGCGCCCTCCGCACCAAAAAAGACAAACGTCCAGCTTTTGCTGCCACAGCAAAGGGGCCAGCGGGGAAAAGTGATGCTGGACCTCACTGCCTCCTGGAACCCCTTGAAATGCCCCACACAATTTGCCCCTCTCTTATTTCCTGCCGACTCTATCCACAAAAGCACCTTTTTTCACTTTTGGCACCCTCCAGAGCAAAAAAGACAAACGTCCAGCTTTTGCTGCCACAGCAAAGGGGCCAGCGGGGAAAAGTGATGCTGGTCCTCACTGCCTCCTGGAACCCTTTCAAATGCCCCACACAATTTGGCCCTCTCTGCTTTCCTGCCGACTCTATCCTCAAAAGCACCTGCCGACTGTGTCCTCAAAAGCACCTTTTTTCACTTTTGGCGCCCTCCGCAGCAAAAAAGACAAACGTCCAGCTTTTGCTGCCACAGCAAAGGGGCCAGCGGGGAAAAGTCATGCTGGTCCTCACTGCCTCCTGGAACCCCTTCAAATGCCCCACACAATTTGGCCCTCTCTGCTTTCCTGCCGACTCTAGCCTCAAAAGCACCTTTTTTCACTTTTGGCGCCCTCCGCAGCAAAAAAGACAAACGTCCAGCTTTTGCTGCCACAGCAAAGGTGCCAGCGGGGAAAATCATGCTGGTCCTCACTGCCTCCTGGAACCCCTTCGAATGCCGCACACAATTTGGCCCTCTCTGCTTTCCTGCCGACTCTATCCTCAAAAGCACCTTTTTTCACTTTTGGCGCCCTCCGCAGCAAAAAAGACAAACGTCCAGCTTTTGCTGCCACAGCAAAGGTGCCAGCGGGGAAAAGTGATGCTGGTCCTCACTGCCTCCTGGAACCCCTTCAAATGCCCCACACAATTTGGCCCTCTCTGCTTTCCTGCCGACTCTAGCCTCAAAAGCACCTTTTTTCACTTTTGGCGCCCTCCGCAGCAAAAAAGACAAACGTCCAGCTTTTGCTGCCACAGCAAAGGTGCCAGCGGGGAAAAGTCATGCTGGTCCTCACTGCCTCCTGGAACCCCTTCAAATGCCCCACACAATTTGGCCCTCTCTGCTTTCCTGCCCACTCTAGCCTCAAAAGCACCTTTTTTCACTTTTGGCGCCCTCCGCAGCAAAAAAGACAAACGTCCAGCTTTTGCTGCCACAGCAAAGGTGCCAGCGGGGAAAAGTGATGCTGGTCCTCACTGCCTCCTGGAACCCCTTCAAATGCCCCACACAATTTGGCCCTCTCTGCTTTCCTGCCCACTCTATCCTCAAAAGCACCTTTTTCACTTTTGGCACGCTCCGCAGCAAAAAAAACCAACGTCCAGCTTTTGCTGCCACAGCAAAGGTGCCAGCGGGGAAAAGTCACGCTGGTCCTCACTGCCTCCTGGAACCCCTTCAAATGCCCCACACAATTTGGCCCTCTCTGCTTTCCTGCCGACTCTAGCCTCAAAAGCACCTTTTTTCACTTTTGGCACTTTCCGCAGCAAAAAAACCAAACGTCCAGCTTTTGCTGCCACAGCAAAGGTGCCAGCGGGGAAAAGTCACGCTGGTCCTCACTGCCTCCTGGAACCCCTTCAAATGCCCCACACAATTTGGCCCTCTCTGCTTTCCTGCCGACTCTATCCTCAAAAGCATTTTTTTTCACTTTTGGCGCCCTCCGCAGCAAAAAAGACAAACGTCCAGCTTTTGCTGCCACAGCAAAGGGGCCAGCGAAGAAAAGTCATGCTGGTCCTCACTGCCTCCTGGAACCCCTTCAAATGCCCCACACAATTTGGCCCTCTCTGCTTTCCTGCCCACTCTATCCTCAAAAGCACCTTTTTTCACTTTTGGCGCCCTCCGCAGCAAAAAAGACAAACGTCCAGTATTTGCTGCCACAGCAAAGGTGCCAGCGGGGAAAAGTCATGCTGGTCCTCACTGCCTCCTGGAACCCCTTCAAATGCCCCACACAATTTGGCCCTCTCTGCTTTCCTGATGAGTCTATGCACAAAGGCACCTTTTTTCACATTTGGTGCCCTCCGGAGCAAAAAAGACAAACGTCCAGCTTTTGCTGCCACAGCAAATGTGCCAGCGGGGAAAAGTGATGCTGGTCCTCACTGCCTCCTGGAACCCCTTCAAATGCCCCACACAATTTGGCCCTCTCTGCTTTCCTGCCCACTCTATCCTCAAAAGCACCTTTTTCACTTTTGGCGCCCTCCGCAGCAAAAAAGACAAACGTCCAGCTTTTGCTGCCACAGCAAAGGGGCCAGCGGGGAAAAGTGATGCTGGACCTCACTGCCTCCTGGAACCCCTTGAAATGCCCCACACAATTTGGCCCTCTCTTATTTCCTGCCGACTCTATCCTAAGCACCTTTTTTCACTTTTGGCACCCTCCAGAGCAAAAAAGACAAACGTCCAGCTTTTGCTGCCACAGCAAAGGTGCCAGCGGGGAAAAGTGATGCTGGTCCTCACTGCCTCCTGGAACCCTTTCAAATGCCCCACACAATTTGGCCCTCTCTGATTTCCTGCCGACTCTATCCTCAAAAGCACCTGCCGACTCTGTCCTCAAAAGCACCTTTTTTCACTTTTGGCGCCCTCCGCAGCAAAAAAGACAAACGTCCAGCTTTTGCTGCCACAGCAAAGGGGCCAGCGGGGAAAAGTCATGCTGGTCCTCACTGCCTCCTGGAACCCCTTCAAATGCCCCACACAATTTGGCCCTCTCTGCTTTCCTGCCGACTCTAGCCTCAAAAGCACCTTTTTTCACTTTTGGCGCCCTCCGCAGCAAAAAAGACAAACGTCCAGCTTTTGCTGGCACAGCAAAGGTGCCAGCGGGGAAAAGTGATGCTGGTCCTCACTGCCTCCTGGAACCCCTGCAAATGCCCCACACAATTTGGCCCTCTCTGCTTTCCTGCCGACACTATCCTCAGAAGCACCTGCCGACTGTGTCCTCAAAAGCACCTTTTTTCACTTTTGGCGCCCTCCGCAGCAAAAAAGACAAACGTCCAGCTTTTGCTGCCACAGCAAAGGTGCCAGCGGGGAAAAGTCATGCTGGTCCTCACTGCCTCCTGGAACCCCTTCAAATGCCCCACACAATTTGGCCCTCTCTACTTTCCTGCCCACTCTGTCCTCAAAAGCACCTTTTTTCACTTTTGGCGCCCTCCGGAGCAAAAAAGACAAACGTCCAGCTTTTGCTGCCACAGCAAAGGTGCCAGCTGGGAAAAGTGATGCTGGTCCTCACTGCCTCCTGGAACGCCTTCAAATGCCCCACACAATTTGCCCCTCTCTTATTTCCTGCCGACTCTATCCACAAAAGCACCTTTTTTCACTTTTGGCACCCTCCAGAGCAAAAAAGACAAACGTCCAGCTTTTGCTGCCACAGCAAAGGGGCCAGCGGGGAAAAGTGATGCTGGTCCTCACTGCCTCCTGGAACCCTTTCAAATGCCCCACACAATTTGGCCCTCTCTGCTTTCCTGCCGACTCTATCCTCAAAAGCACCTGCCGACTGTGTCCTCAAAAGCACCTTTTTTCACTTTTGGCGCCCTCCGCAGCAAAAAAGACAAACGTCCAGCTTTTGCTGCCACAGCAAAGGGGCCAGCGGGGAAAAGTCATGCTGGTCCTCACTGCCTCCTGGAACCCCTTCAAATGCCCCACACAATTTGGCCCTCTCTGCTTTCCTGCCGACTCTAGCCTCAAAAGCACCTTTTTTCACTTTTGGCGCCCTCCGCAGCAAAAAAGACAAACGTCCAGCTTTTGCTGCCACAGCAAAGGTGCCAGCGGGGAAAATCATGCTGGTCCTCACTGCCTCCTGGAACCCCTTCGAATGCCGCACACAATTTGGCCCTCTCTGCTTTCCTGCCAACTCTATCCTCAAAAGCACCTTTTTTCACTTTTGGCGCCCTCCGCAGCAAAAAAGACAAACGTCCAGCTTTTGCTGCCACAGCAAAGGTGCCAGCGGGGAAAAGTCATGCTGGTCCTCACTGCCTCCTGGAACCCCTTCAAATGCCCCACACAATTTGGCCCTCTCTGCTTTCCTGCCGACTCTAGCCTCAAAAGCACCTTTTTTCACTTTTGGCGCCCTCCGCAGCAAAAAAGACAAACGTCCAGCTTTTGCTGCCACAGCAAAGGTGCCAGCGGGGAAAAGTGATGCTGGTCCTCACTGCCTCCTGGAACCCCTTCAAATGCCCCACACAATTTGGCCCTCTCTGCTTTCCTGCCCACTCTATCCTCAAAAGCACCTTTTTCACTTTTGGCGCCCTCCGCAGCAAAAAAGACAAACGTCCAGCTTTTGCTGCCACAGCAAAGGTGCCAGCGGGGAAAAGTGATGCTGGTCTTCACTGCCTCCTGGAACCCCTTCAAATGCCCCACACAATTTGGCCCTCTCTGTTTTCCTGCTGACTCTATCCTAAGCACCTTTTTTCACTTTTGGCGCCCTCCGCAGCAAAAAAGACAAACGTCCAGCTTTTGCTGCCACAGCAAAGGTGCCAGCGGGGAAAAGTGATGCTGGTCCTCACTGCCTCCTGGAACCCCTTCAAATGCCCCACACAATTTGGCCCTCTCTGCTTTCCTGCCCACTCTATCCTCAAAAGCACCTTTTTCACTTTTGGCACGCTCCGCAGCAAAAAAAACCAACGTCCAGCTTTTGCTGCCACAGCAAAGGTGCCAGCGGGGAAAAGTCACGCTGGTCCTCACTGCCTCCTGGAACCCCTTCAAATGCCCCACACAATTTGGCCCTCTCTGCTTTCCTGCCGACTCTAGCCTCAAAAGCACCTTTTTTCACTTTTGGCACTTTCCGCAGCAAAAAAACCAAACGTCCAGCTTTTGCTGCCACAGCAAAGGTGCCAGCGGGGAAAAGTCACGCTGGTCCTCACTGCCTCCTGGAACCCCTTCAAATGCCCCACACAATTTGGCCCTCTCTGCTTTCCTGCCGACTCTATCCTCAAAAGCATTTTTTTTCACTTTTGGCGCCCTCCGCAGCAAAAAAGACAAACGTCCAGCTTTTGCTGCCACAGCAAAGGGGCCAGCGAAGAAAAGTCATGCTGGTCCTCACTGCCTCCTGGAACCCCTTCAAATGCCCCACACAATTTGGCCCTCTCTGCTTTCCTGCCCACTCTATCCTCAAAAGCACCTTTTTTCACTTTTGGCGCCCTCCGCAGCAAAAAAGACAAACGTCCAGTATTTGCTGCCACAGCAAAGGTGCCAGCGGGGAAAAGTCATGCTGGTCCTCACTGCCTCCTGGAACCCCTTCAAATGCCCCACACAATTTGGCCCTCTCTGCTTTCCTGATGAGTCTATGCACAAAGGCACCTTTTTTCACATTTGGTGCCCTCCGGAGCAAAAAAGACAAACGTCCAGCTTTTGCTGCCACAGCAAATGTGCCAGCGGGGAAAAGTGATGCTGGTCCTCACTGCCTCCTGGAACCCCTTCAAATGCCCCACACAATTTGGCCCTCTCTGCTTTCCTGCCCACTCTATCCTCAAAAGCACCTTTTTCACTTTTGGCGCCCTCCGCAGCAAAAAAGACAAACGTCCAGCTTTTGCTGCCACAGCAAAGGTGCCAGCGGGGAAAAGTGATGCTGGTCTTCACTGCCTCCTGGAACCCCTTCAAATGCCCCACACAATTTGGCCCTCTCTGTTTTCCTGCTGACTCTATCCTAAGCACCTTTTTTCACTTTTGGCGCCCTCCGCAGCAAAAAAGACAAACGTCCAGCTTTTGCTGCCACAGCAAAGGTGCCAGCGGGGAAAAGTCATGCTGGTCCTCACTGCCTCCTGGAACCCCTGCAAATGCCCCACACAATTTGGCCCTCTCTGCTTTCCTGCCCACTCTATCCTCAAAAGCACCTTTTTTCACTTTTGGCGCCCTCCGCAGCAAAAAAGACAAACGTCCAGCTTTTGCTGCCACAGCAAAGGTGCCAGCGGGGAAAAGTCATGCTGGTCTTCACTGCCTCCTGGAACCCCTTCAAATGCCCCACACAATTTGGCCCTCTTTGCTTTCCTGCCCACTCTATCCTCAAAAGCACCTTTTTTCACTTTTGGCGCCCTCCGCAGCAAAAAAGACAAACGTCCAGCTTTTGCTGCCACAGCAAAGGTGCCAGCGGGGAAAAGTGATGCTGGTCCTCACTGCCTCCTGGAACCCCTTCAAATGCCCCACACAATTTGGCCCTCTCTGCTTTCCTGCCCACTCTATCCTCAAAAGCACCTTTTTTCACTTTTGGCGCCCTCCGCAGCAAAAAAGACAAACGTCCAGCTTTTGCTGCCACAGCAAAGGTGCCAGCGGGGAAAACTCATGCTGGTCCTCACTGCCTCCTGGAACCCCTTCAAATGCCCCATACAATTTGGCCCTCTCTGTTTTCCTGCCCACTCTATCCTCAAAAGCACCTTTTTTCAATTTTGGCGCCCTCCGCACCAAAAAAGACAAACGTCCAGCTTTTGCTGCCACAGCAAAGGGGCCAGCGGGGAAAAGTGATGCTGGACCTCACTGCCTCCTGGAACCCCTTGAAATGCCCCACACAATTTGCCCCTCTCTTATTTCCTGCCGACTCTATCCACAAAAGCACCTTTTTTCACTTTTGGCACCCTCCAGAGCAAAAAAGACAAACGTCCAGCTTTTGCTGCCACAGCAAAGGGGCCAGCGGGGAAAAGTGATGCTGGTCCTCACTGCCTCCTGGAACCCTTTCAAATGCCCCACACAATTTGGCCCTCTCTGCTTTCCTGCCGACTCTATCCTCAAAAGCACCTGCCGACTGTGTCCTCAAAAGCACCTTTTTTCACTTTTGGCGCCCTCCGCAGCAAAAAAGACAAACGTCCAGCTTTTGCTGCCACAGCAAAGGGGCCAGCGGGGAAAAGTCATGCTGGTCCTCACTGCCTCCTGGAACCCCTTCAAATGCCCCACACAATTTGGCCCTCTCTGCTTTCCTGCCGACTCTAGCCTCAAAAGCACCTTTTTTCACTTTTGGCGCCCTCCGCAGCAAAAAAGACAAACGTCCAGCTTTTGCTGCCACAGCAAAGGTGCCAGCGGGGAAAATCATGCTGGTCCTCACTGCCTCCTGGAACCCCTTCGAATGCCGCACACAATTTGGCCCTCTCTGCTTTCCTGCCAACTCTATCCTCAAAAGCACCTTTTTTCACTTTTGGCGCCCTCCGCAGCAAAAAAGACAAACGTCCAGCTTTTGCTGCCACAGCAAAGGTGCCAGCGGGGAAAAGTCATGCTGGTCCTCACTGCCTCCTGGAACCCCTTCAAATGCCCCACACAATTTGGCCCTCTCTGCTTTCCTGCCGACTCTAGCCTCAAAAGCACCTTTTTTCACTTTTGGCGCCCTCCGCAGCAAAAAAGACAAACGTCCAGCTTTTGCTGCCACAGCAAAGGTGCCAGCGGGGAAAAGTCATGCTGGTCCTCACTGCCTCCTGGAACCCCTTCAAATGCCCCACACAATTTGGCCCTCTCTGCTTTCCTGCCCACTCTAGCCTCAAAAGCACCTTTTTTCACTTTTGGCGCCCTCCGCAGCAAAAAAGACAAACGTCCAGCTTTTGCTGCCACAGCAAAGGTGCCAGCGGGGAAAAGTGATGCTGGTCCTCACTGCCTCCTGGAACCCCTTCAAATGCCCCACACAATTTGGCCCTCTCTGCTTTCCTGCCGACTCTAGCCTCAAAAGCACCTTTTTTCACTTTTGGCGCCCTCCGCAGCAAAAAAGACAAACGTCCAGCTTTTGCTGCCACAGCAAAGGTGCCAGCGGGGAAAAGTCATGCTGGTCTTCACTGCCTCCTGGAACCCCTTCAAATGCCCCACACAATTTGGCCCTCTTTGCTTTCCTGCCCACTCTATCCTCAAAAGCACCTTTTTTCACTTTTGGCGCCCTCCGCAGCAAAAAAGACAAACGTCCAGCTTTTGCTGCCACAGCAAAGGTGCCAGCGGGGAAAAGTGATGCTGGTCCTCACTGCCTCCTGGAACCCCTTCAAATGCCCCACACAATTTGGCCCTCTCTGCTTTCCTGCCCACTCTATCCTCAAAAGCACCTTTTTTCACTTTTGGCGCCCTCCGCAGCAAAAAAGACAAACGTCCAGCTTTTGCTGCCACAGCAAAGGGGCAAGCGGGGAAAAGTCATGCTGGTCCTCACTGCCTCCTGGAACCCCTTCAAATGCCCCACTCAATTTGGCCCTCTCTGCTTTCCTGCCGACTCTATCCTCAAAAGCACCTTTTTTCACTTTTGGCGCCCTCCGCAGCAAAAAAGACAAACGTCCAGCTTTTGCTGGCACAGCAAAGGTGCCAGCGGGGAAAAGTGATGCTGGTCCTCACTGCCTCCTGGAACCCCTGCAAATGCCCCACACAATTTGGCCCTCTCTGCTTTCCTGCCGACACTATCCTCAGAAGCACCTGCCGACTGTGTCCTCAAAAGCACCTTTTTTCACTTTTGGCGCCCTCCGCAGCAAAAAAGACAAACGTCCAGCTTTTGCTGCCACAGCAAAGGTGCCAGCGGGGAAAAGTCATGCTGGTCCTCACTGCCTCCTGGAACCCCTTCAAATGCCCCACACAATTTGGCCCTCTCTACTTTCCTGCCCACTCTGTCCTCAAAAGCACCTTTTTTCACTTTTGGCGCCCTCCGGAGCAAAAAAGACAAACGTCCAGCTTTTGCTGCCACAGCAAAGGTGCCAGCTGGGAAAAGTGATGCTGGTCCTCACTGCCTCCTGGAGCGCCTTCAAATGCCCCACACAATTTGGCCCTCTCTGCTTTCCTGATGAGTCTATGCACAAAGGCACCTTTTTTCACATTTGGTGCCCTCCGGAGCAAAAAAGACAAACGTCCAGCTTTTGCTGCCACAGCAAATGTGCCAGCGGGGAAAAGTGATGCTGGTCCTCACTGCCTCCTGGAACCCCTTCAAATGCCCCACACAATTTGGCCCTCTCTGCTTTCCTGCCCACTCTATCCTCAAAAGCACCTTTTTCACTTTTGGCGCCCTCCGCAGCAAAAAAGACAAACGTCCAGCTTTTGCTGCCACAGCAAAGGTGCCAGCGGGGAAAAGTGATGCTGGTCTTCACTGCCTCCTGGAACCCCTTCAAATGCCCCACACAATTTGGCCCTCTCTGTTTTCCTGCTGACTCTATCCTAAGCACCTTTTTTCACTTTTGGCGCCCTCCGCAGCAAAAAAGACAAACGTCCAGCTTTTGCTGCCACAGCAAAGGTGCCAGCTGGGAAAAGTGATGCTGGTCCTCACTGCCTCCTGGAACCCCTGCAAATGCCTCACACAATTTGGCCCTCTCTGCTTTCCTGCCCACTCTATCCTCAAAAGCACCTTTTTTCACTTTTGGCGCCCTCCGGAACAAAAGAGACAAACGTCCAGCTTTTGCTGCCACAGCAAAGGTGCCAGCGGGGAAAAGTCATGCTGGTCCTCACTGCCTCCTGGAACCCCTGCAAATGCCCCACACAATTTGGCCCTCTCTGCTTTCCTGCCCACTCTATCCTCAAAAGCACCTTTTTTCACTTTTGGCGCCCTCCGCAGCAAAAAAGACAAACGTCCAGCTTTTGCTGCCACAGCAAAGGTGCCAGCGGGGAAAAGTCATGCTGGTCTTCACTGCCTCCTGGAACCCCTTCAAATGCCCCACACAATTTGGCCCTCTTTGCTTTCCTGCCCACTCTATCCTCAAAAGCACCTTTTTTCACTTTTGGCGCCCTCCGCAGCAAAAAAGACAAACGTCCAGCTTTTGCTGCCACAGCAAAGGTGCCAGCGGGGAAAAGTGATGCTGGTCCTCACTGCCTCCTGGAACCCCTTCAAATGCCCCACACAATTTGGCCCTCTCTGCTTTCCTGCCCACTCTATCCTCAAAAGCACCTTTTTTCACTTTTGGCGCCCTCCGCAGCAAAAAAGACAAACGTCCAGCTTTTGCTGCCACAGCAAAGGTGCCAGCGGGGAAAACTCATGCTGGTCCTCACTGCCTCCTGGAACCCCTTCAAATGCCCCATACAATTTGGCCCTCTCTGTTTTCCTGCCCACTCTATCCTCAAAAGCACCTTTTTTCAATTTTGGCGCCCTCCGCACCAAAAAAGACAAACGTCCAGCTTTTGCTGCCACAGCAAAGGGGCCAGCGGGGAAAAGTGATGCTGGACCTCACTGCCTCCTGGAACCCCTTGAAATGCCCCACACAATTTGGCCCTCTCTTATTTCCTGCCGACTCTATCCTCAAAAGCACCTTTTTTCACTTTTGGCACCCTCCAGAGCAAAAAAGACAAACGTCCAGCTTTTGCTGCCACAGCAAAGGTGCCAGCGGGGAAAAGTGATGCTGGTCCTCACTGCCTCCTGGAACCCTTTCAAATGCCCCACACAATTTGGCCCTCTCTGATTTCCTGCCGACTCTATCCTCAAAAGCACCTGCCGACTCTGTCCTCAAAAGCACCTTTTTTCACTTTTGGCGCCCTCCGCAGCAAAAAAGACAAACGTCCAGCTTTTGCTGCCACAGCAAAGGGGCCAGCGGGGAAAAGTCATGCTGGTCCTCACTGCCTCCTGGAACCCCTTCAAATGCCCCACACAATTTGGCCCTCTCTGCTTTCCTGCCGACTCTAGCCTCAAAAGCACCTTTTTTCACTTTTGGCGCCCTCCGCAGCAAAAAAGACAAACGTCCAGCTTTTGCTGGCACAGCAAAGGTGCCAGCGGGGAAAAGTGATGCTGGTCCTCACTGCCTCCTGGAACCCCTGCAAATGCCCCACACAATTTGGCCCTCTCTGCTTTCCTGCCGACACTATCCTCAGAAGCACCTGCCGACTGTGTCCTCAAAAGCACCTTTTTTCACTTTTGGCGCCCTCCGCAGCAAAAAAGACAAACGTCCAGCTTTTGCTGCCACAGCAAAGGTGCCAGCGGGGAAAAGTCATGCTGGTCCTCACTGCCTCCTGGAACCCCTTCAAATGCCCCACACAATTTGGCCCTCTCTACTTTCCTGCCCACTCTGTCCTCAAAAGCACCTTTTTTCACTTTTGGCGCCCTCCGGAGCAAAAAAGACAAACGTCCAGCTTTTGCTGCCACAGCAAAGGTGCCAGCTGGGAAAAGTGATGCTGGTCCTCACTGCCTCCTGGAACGCCTTCAAATGCCCCACACAATTTGGCCCTCTCTGCTTTCCTGATGAGTCTATGCACAAAGGCACCTTTTTTCACATTTGGTGCCCTCCGGAGCAAAAAAGACAAACGTCCAGCTTTTGCTGCCACAGCAAATGTGCCAGCGGGGAAAAGTGATGCTGGTCCTCACTGCCTCCTGGAACCCCTTCAAATGCCCCACACAATTTGGCCCTCTCTGCTTTCCTGCCCACTCTATCCTCAAAAGCACCTTTTTCACTTTTGGCGCCCTCCGCAGCAAAAAAGACAAACGTCCAGCTTTTGCTGCCACAGCAAAGGTGCCAGCGGGGAAAAGTGATGCTGGTCTTCACTGCCTCCTGGAACCCCTTCAAATGCCCCACACAATTTGGCCCTCTCTGTTTTCCTGCTGACTCTATCCTAAGCACCTTTTTTCACTTTTGGCGCCCTCCGCAGCAAAAAAGACAAACGTCCAGCTTTTGCTGCCACAGCAAAGGTGCCAGCTGGGAAAAGTGATGCTGGTCCTCACTGCCTCCTGGAACCCCTGCAAATGCCCCACACAATTTGGCCCTCTCTGCTTTCCTGCCCACTCTATCCTCAAAAGCACCTTTTTTCACTTTTGGCGCCCTCCGGAACAAAAGAGACAAACGTCCAGCTTTTGCTGCCACAGCAAAGGTGCCAGCGGGGAAAAGTCATGCTGGTCCTCACTGCCTCCTGGAACCCCTGCAAATGCCCCACACAATTTGGCCCTCTCTGCTTTCCTGCCCACTCTATCCTCAAAAGCACCTTTTTTCACTTTTGGCGCCCTCCGCAGCAAAAAAGACAAACGTCCAGCTTTTGCTGCCACAGCAAAGGTGCCAGCGGGGAAAAGTCATGCTGGTCTTCACTGCCTCCTGGAACCCCTTCAAATGCCCCACACAATTTGGCCCTCTTTGCTTTCCTGCCCACTCTATCCTCAAAAGCACCTTTTTTCACTTTTGGCGCCCTCCGCAGCAAAAAAGACAAACGTCCAGCTTTTGCTGCCACAGCAAAGGTGCCAGCGGGGAAAAGTGATGCTGGTCCTCACTGCCTCCTGGAACCCCTTCAAATGCCCCACACAATTTGGCCCTCTCTGCTTTCCTGCCCACTCTATCCTCAAAAGCACCTTTTTTCACTTTTGGCGCCCTCCGCAGCAAAAAAGACAAACGTCCAGCTTTTGCTGCCACAGCAAAGGTGCCAGCGGGGAAAAGTCATGCTGGTCCTCACTGCCTCCTGGAACCCCTTCAAATGCCCCACTCAATTTGGCCCTCTCTGCTTTCCTGCCGACTCTATCCTCAAAAGCACCTTTTTTCACTTTTGGCGCCCTCCGCAGCAAAAAAGACAAACGTCCAGCTTTTGCTGGCACAGCAAAGGTGCCAGCGGGGAAAAGTGATGCTGGTCCTCACTGCCTCCTGGAACCCCTGCAAATGCCCCACACAATTTGGCCCTCTCTGCTTTCCTGCCGACACTATCCTCAGAAGCACCTGCCGACTGTGTCCTCAAAAGCACCTTTTTTCACTTTTGGCGCCCTCCGCAGCAAAAAAGACAAACGTCCAGCTTTTGCTGCCACAGCAAAGGTGCCAGCGGGGAAAAGTCATGCTGGTCCTCACTGCCTCCTGGAACCCCTTCAAATGCCCCACACAATTTGGCCCTCTCTACTTTCCTGCCCACTCTGTCCTCAAAAGCACCTTTTTTCACTTTTGGCGCCCTCCGGAGCAAAAAAGACAAACGTCCAGCTTTTGCTGCCACAGCAAAGGTGCCAGCTGGGAAAAGTGATGCTGGTCCTCACTGCCTCCTGGAACGCCTTCAAATGCCCCACACAATTTGGCCCTCTCTGCTTTCCTGATGAGTCTATGCACAAAGGCACCTTTTTTCACATTTGGTGCCCTCCGGAGCAAAAAAGACAAACGTCCAGCTTTTGCTGCCACAGCAAAGGTGCCAGCGGGGAAAAGTCATGCTGGTCTTCACTGCCTCCTGGAACCCCTTCAAATGCCCCACACAATTTGGCCCTCTTTGCTTTCCTGCCCACTCTATCCTCAAAAGCACCTTTTTTCACTTTTGGCGCCCTCCGCAGCAAAAAAGACAAACGTCCAGCTTTTGCTGCCACAGCAAAGGTGCCAGCGGGGAAAAGTGATGCTGGTCCTCACTGCCTCCTGGAACCCCTTCAAATGCCCCACACAATTTGGCCCTCTCTGCTTTCCTGCCCACTCTATCCTCAAAAGCACCTTTTTTCACTTTTGGCGCCCTCCGCAGCAAAAAAGACAAACGTCCAGCTTTTGCTGCCACAGCAAAGGTGCCAGCGGGGAAAAGTCATGCTGGTCCTCACTGCCTCCTGGAACCCCTTCAAATGCCCCACTCAATTTGGCCCTCTCTGCTTTCCTGCCGACTCTATCCTCAAAAGCACCTTTTTTCACTTTTGGCGCCCTCCGCAGCAAAAAAGACAAACGTCCAGCTTTTGCTGGCACAGCAAAGGTGCCAGCGGGGAAAAGTGATGCTGGTCCTCACTGCCTCCTGGAACCCCTGCAAATGCCCCACACAATTTGGCCCTCTCTGCTTTCCTGCCGACACTATCCTCAGAAGCACCTGCCGACTGTGTCCTCAAAAGCACCTTTTTTCACTTTTGGCGCCCTCCGCAGCAAAAAAGACAAACGTCCAGCTTTTGCTGCCACAGCAAAGGTGCCAGCGGGGAAAAGTCATGCTGGTCCTCACTGCCTCCTGGAACCCCTTCAAATGCCCCACACAATTTGGCCCTCTCTACTTTCCTGCCCACTCTGTCCTCAAAAGCACCTTTTTTCACTTTTGGTGCCCTCCGGAGCAAAAAAGACAAACGTCCAGCTTTTGCTGCCACAGCAAAGGTGCCAGCTGGGAAAAGTGATGCTGGTCCTCACTGCCTCCTGGAACGCCTTCAAATGCCCCACACAATTTGGCCCTCTCTGCTTTCCTGATGAGTCTATGCACAAAGGCACCTTTTTTCACATTTGGTGCCCTCCGGAGCAAAAAAGACAAACGTCCAGCTTTTGCTGCCACAGCAAATGTGCCAGCGGGGAAAAGTGATGCTGGTCCTCACTGCCTCCTGGAACCCCTTCAAATGCCCCACACAATTTGGCCCTCTCTGCTTTCCTGCCCACTCTATCCTCAAAAGCACCTTTTTCACTTTTGGCGCCCTCCGCAGCAAAAAAGACAAACGTCCAGCTTTTGCTGCCACAGCAAAGGTGCCAGCGGGGAAAAGTGATGCTGGTCTTCACTGCCTCCTGGAACCCCTTCAAATGCCCCACACAATTTGGCCCTCTCTGTTTTCCTGCTGACTCTATCCTAAGCACCTTTTTTCACTTTTGGCGCCCTCCGCAGCAAAAAAGACAAACGTCCAGCTTTTGCTGCCACAGCAAAGGTGCCAGCTGGGAAAAGTGATGCTGGTCCTCACTGCCTCCTGGAACCCCTGCAAATGCCTCACACAATTTGGCCCTCTCTGCTTTCCTGCCCACTCTATCCTCAAAAGCACCTTTTTTCACTTTTGGCGCCCTCCGCAGCAAAAAAGACAAACGTCCAGCTTTTGCTGCCACAGCAAAGGTGCCAGCGGGGAAAAGTGATGCTGGTCCTCACTGCCTCCTGGAACCCCTTCAAATGCCCCACACAATTTGGCCCTCTCTGCTTTCCTGCCCACTCTATCCTCAAAAGCACCTTTTTTCACTTTTGGCGCCCTCCGCAGCAAAAAAGACAAACGTCCAGCTTTTGCTGCCACAGCAAAGGTGCCAGCGGGGAAAACTCATGCTGGTCCTCACTGCCTCCTGGAACCCCTTCAAATGCCCCATACAATTTGGCCCTCTCTGTTTTCCTGCCCACTCTATCCTCAAAAGCACCTTTTTTCAATTTTGGCGCCCTCCGCACCAAAAAAGACAAACGTCCAGCTTTTGCTGCCACAGCAAAGGGGCCAGCGGGGAAAAGTGATGCTGGACCTCACTGCCTCCTGGAACCCCTTGAAATGCCCCACACAATTTGGCCCTCTCTTATTTCCTGCCGACTCTATCCTCAAAAGCACCTTTTTTCACTTTTGGCACCCTCCAGAGCAAAAAAGACAAACGTCCAGCTTTTGCTGCCACAGCAAAGGTGCCAGCGGGGAAAAGTGATGCTGGTCCTCACTGCCTCCTGGAACCCTTTCAAATGCCCCACACAATTTGGCCCTCTCTGATTTCCTGCCGACTCTATCCTCAAAAGCACCTGCCGACTCTGTCCTCAAAAGCACCTTTTTTCACTTTTGGCGCCCTCCGCAGCAAAAAAGACAAACGTCCAGCTTTTGCTGCCACAGCAAAGGGGCCAGCGGGGAAAAGTCATGCTGGTCCTCACTGCCTCCTGGAACCCCTTCAAATGCCCCACACAATTTGGCCCTCTCTGCTTTCCTGCCGACTCTAGCCTCAAAAGCACCTTTTTTCACTTTTGGCGCCCTCCGCAGCAAAAAAGACAAACGTCCAGCTTTTGCTGGCACAGCAAAGGTGCCAGCGGGGAAAAGTGATGCTGGTCCTCACTGCCTCCTGGAACCCCTGCAAATGCCCCACACAATTTGGCCCTCTCTGCTTTCCTGCCGACACTATCCTCAGAAGCACCTGCCGACTGTGTCCTCAAAAGCACCTTTTTTCACTTTTGGCGCCCTCCGCAGCAAAAAAGACAAACGTCCAGCTTTTGCTGCCACAGCAAAGGTGCCAGCGGGGAAAAGTCATGCTGGTCCTCACTGCCTCCTGGAACCCCTTCAAATGCCCCACACAATTTGGCCCTCTCTACTTTCCTGCCCACTCTGTCCTCAAAAGCACCTTTTTTCACTTTTGGCGCCCTCCGGAGCAAAAAAGACAAACGTCCAGCTTTTGCTGCCACAGCAAAGGTGCCAGCTGGGAAAAGTGATGCTGGTCCTCACTGCCTCCTGGAACGCCTTCAAATGCCCCACACAATTTGGCCCTCTCTGCTTTCCTGATGAGTCTATGCACAAAGGCACCTTTTTTCACATTTGGTGCCCTCCGGAGCAAAAAAGACAAACGTCCAGCTTTTGCTGCCACAGCAAATGTGCCAGCGGGGAAAAGTGATGCTGGTCCTCACTGCCTCCTGGAACCCCTTCAAATGCCCCACACAATTTGGCCCTCTCTGCTTTCCTGCCCACTCTATCCTCAAAAGCACCTTTTTCACTTTTGGCGCCCTCCGCAGCAAAAAAGACAAACGTCCAGCTTTTGCTGCCACAGCAAAGGTGCCAGCGGGGAAAAGTGATGCTGGTCTTCACTGCCTCCTGGAACCCCTTCAAATGCCCCACACAATTTGGCCCTCTCTGTTTTCCTGCTGACTCTATCCTAAGCACCTTTTTTCACTTTTGGCGCCCTCCGCAGCAAAAAAGACAAACGTCCAGCTTTTGCTGCCACAGCAAAGGTGCCAGCGGGGAAAAGTCATGCTGGTCCTCACTGCCTCCTGGAACCCCTTCAAATGCCCCACACAATTTGGCCCTCTCTGCTTTCCTGCCCACTCTATCCTCAAAAGCACCTTTTTTCACTTTTGGCGCCCTCCGCAGCAAAAAAGACAAACGTCCAGCTTTTGCTGCCACAGCAAAGGTGCCAGCGGGGAAAAGTCATGCTGGTCTTCACTGCCTCCTGGAACCCCTTCAAATGCCCCACACAATTTGGCCCTCTTTGCTTTCCTGCCCACTCTATCCTCAAAAGCACCTTTTTTCACTTTTGGCGCCCTCCGCAGCAAAAAAGACAAACGTCCAGCTTTTGCTGCCACAGCAAAGGTGCCAGCGGGGAAAAGTGATGCTGGTCCTCACTGCCTCCTGGAACCCCTTCAAATGCCCCACACAATTTGGCCCTCTCTGCTTTCCTGCCCACTCTATCCTCAAAAGCACCTTTTTTCACTTTTGGCGCCCTCCGCAGCAAAAAAGACAAACGTCCAGCTTTTGCTGCCACAGCAAAGGTGCCAGCGGGGAAAACTCATGCTGGTCCTCACTGCCTCCTGGAACCCCTTCAAATGCCCCATACAATTTGGCCCTCTCTGTTTTCCTGCCCACTCTATCCTCAAAAGCACCTTTTTTCAATTTTGGCGCCCTCCGCACCAAAAAAGACAAACGTCCAGCTTTTGCTGCCACAGCAAAGGGGCCAGCGGGGAAAAGTGATGCTGGACCTCACTGCCTCCTGGAACCCCTTGAAATGCCCCACACAATTTGCCCCTCTCTTATTTCCTGCCGACTCTATCCACAAAAGCACCTTTTTTCACTTTTGGCACCCTCCAGAGCAAAAAAGACAAACGTCCAGCTTTTGCTGCCACAGCAAAGGGGCCAGCGGGGAAAAGTGATGCTGGTCCTCACTGCCTCCTGGAACCCTTTCAAATGCCCCACACAATTTGGCCCTCTCTGCTTTCCTGCCGACTCTATCCTCAAAAGCACCTGCCGACTGTGTCCTCAAAAGCACCTTTTTTCACTTTTGGCGCCCTCCGCAGCAAAAAAGACAAACGTCCAGCTTTTGCTGCCACAGCAAAGGGGCCAGCGGGGAAAAGTCATGCTGGTCCTCACTGCCTCCTGGAACCCCTTCAAATGCCCCACACAATTTGGCCCTCTCTGCTTTCCTGCCGACTCTAGCCTCAAAAGCACCTTTTTTCACTTTTGGCGCCCTCCGCAGCAAAAAAGACAAACGTCCAGCTTTTGCTGCCACAGCAAAGGTGCCAGCGGGGAAAATCATGCTGGTCCTCACTGCCTCCTGGAACCCCTTCGAATGCCGCACACAATTTGGCCCTCTCTGCTTTCCTGCCAACTCTATCCTCAAAAGCACCTTTTTTCACTTTTGGCGCCCTCCGCAGCAAAAAAGACAAACGTCCAGCTTTTGCTGCCACAGCAAAGGTGCCAGCGGGGAAAAGTCATGCTGGTCCTCACTGCCTCCTGGAACCCCTTCAAATGCCCCACACAATTTGGCCCTCTCTGCTTTCCTGCCGACTCTAGCCTCAAAAGCACCTTTTTTCACTTTTGGCGCCCTCCGCAGCAAAAAAGACAAACGTCCAGCTTTTGCTGCCACAGCAAAGGTGCCAGCGGGGAAAAGTCATGCTGGTCCTCACTGCCTCCTGGAACCCCTTCAAATGCCCCACACAATTTGGCCCTCTCTGCTTTCCTGCCCACTCTAGCCTCAAAAGCACCTTTTTTCACTTTTGGCGCCCTCCGCAGCAAAAAAGACAAACGTCCAGCTTTTGCTGCCACAGCAAAGGTGCCAGCGGGGAAAAGTGATGCTGGTCCTCACTGCCTCCTGGAACCCCTTCAAATGCCCCACACAATTTGGCCCTCTCTGCTTTCCTGCCCACTCTATCCTCAAAAGCACCTTTTTCACTTTTGGCACGCTCCGCAGCAAAAAAAACCAA
The DNA here is from genome assembly GCF_965231255.1 of Vanellus vanellus. NCBI lineage: Eukaryota > Metazoa > Chordata > Aves > Charadriiformes > Charadriidae > Vanellus > Vanellus vanellus. The sequence goes on from NW_028127539.1 coordinate 29,715, forward strand.
CGTCCAGCTTTTGCTGCCACAGCAAAGGTGCCAGCGGGGAAAAGTCACGCTGGTCCTCACTGCCTCCTGGAACCCCTTCAAATGCCCCACACAATTTGGCCCTCTCTGCTTTCCTGCCGACTCTAGCCTCAAAAGCACCTTTTTTCACTTTTGGCACTTTCCGCAGCAAAAAAACCAAACGTCCAGCTTTTGCTGCCACAGCAAAGGTGCCAGCGGGGAAAAGTCACGCTGGTCCTCACTGCCTCCTGGAACCCCTTCAAATGCCCCACACAATTTGGCCCTCTCTGCTTTCCTGCCGACTCTATCCTCAAAAGCATTTTTTTTCACTTTTGGCGCCCTCCGCAGCAAAAAAGACAAACGTCCAGCTTTTGCTGCCACAGCAAAGGGGCCAGCGAAGAAAAGTCATGCTGGTCCTCACTGCCTCCTGGAACCCCTTCAAATGCCCCACACAATTTGGCCCTCTCTGCTTTCCTGCCCACTCTATCCTCAAAAGCACCTTTTTTCACTTTTGGCGCCCTCCGCAGCAAAAAAGACAAACGTCCAGTATTTGCTGCCACAGCAAAGGTGCCAGCGGGGAAAAGTCATGCTGGTCCTCACTGCCTCCTGGAACCCCTTCAAATGCCCCACACAATTTGGCCCTCTCTGCTTTCCTGCCCACTCTAGCCTCAAAAGCACCTTTTTTCACTTTTGGCGCCCTCCGCAGCAAAAAAGACAAACGTCCAGCTTTTGCTGCCACAGCAAAGGTGCCAGCGGGGAAAAGTCATGCTGGTCCTCACTGCCTCCTGGAACCCCTTCAAATGCCCCACACAATTTGGCCCTCTCTGCTTTCCTGCCGACTCTAGCCTCAAAAGCACCTTTTTTCACTTTTGGCGCCCTCCGCAGCAAAAAAGACAAACGTCCAGCTTTTGCTGCCACAGCAAAGGTGCCAGCGGGGAAAAGTCATGCTGGTCCTCACTGCCTCCTGGAACCCCTTCAAATGCCCCACACAATTTGGCCCTCTCTGCTTTCCTGCCCACTCTAGCCTCAAAAGCACCTTTTTTCACTTTTGGCGCCCTCCGCAGCAAAAAAGACAAACGTCCAGCTTTTGCTGCCACAGCAAAGGTGCCAGCGGGGAAAAGTCATGCTGGTCCTCACTGCCTCCTGGAACCCCTTCAAATGCCCCACACAATTTGGCCCTCTCTGCTTTCCTGCCCACTCTAGCCTCAAAAGCACCTTTTTTCACTTTTGGCGCCCTCCGCAGCAAAAAAGACAAACGTCCAGCTTTTGCTGCCACAGCAAAGGGGCCAGCGGGGAAAAGTCATGCTGGTCCTCACTGCCTCCTGGAACCCCTTCAAATGCCCCACACAATTTGGCCCTCTCTGCTTTCCTGCCCACTCTAGCCTCAAAAGCACCTTTTTTCACTTTTGGCGCCCTCCGCAGCAAAAAAGACAAACGTCCAGCTTTTGCTGCCACAGCAAAGGTGCCAGCGGGGAAAAGTCATGCTGGTCCTCACTGCCTCCTGGAACCCCTTCGAATGCCGCACACAATTTGGCCCTCTCTGCTTTCCTGCCAACTCTATCCTCAAAAGCACCTTTTTTCACTTTTGGCGCCCTCCGCAGCAAAAAAGACAAACGTCCAGCTTTTGCTGCCACAGCAAAGGGGCCAGCGGGGAAAAGTCATGCTGGTCCTCACTGCCTCCTGGAACCCCTTCAAATGCCCCACACAATTTGGCCCTCTCTGCTTTCCTGCCCACTCTAGCCTCAAAAGCACCTTTTTTCACTTTTGGCGCCCTCCGCAGCAAAAAAGACAAACGTCCAGCTTTTGCTGCCACAGCAAAGGTGCCAGCGGGGAAAAGTCATGCTGGTCCTCACTGCCTCCTGGAACCCCTTCAAATGCCCCACACAATTTGGCCCTCTCTGCTTTCCTGCCCACTCTAGCCTCAAAAGCACCTTTTTTCACTTTTGGCGCCCTCCGCAGCAAAAAAGACAAACGTCCAGCTTTTGCTGCCACAGCAAAGGTGCCAGCGGGGAAAAGTCATGCTGGTCCTCACTGCCTCCTGGAACCCCTTCAAATGCCCCACACAATTTGGCCCTCTCTGCTTTCCTGCCCACTCTATCCTCAAAAGCACCTTTTTCACTTTTGGCACGCTCCGCAGCAAAAAAAACCAACGTCCAGCTTTTGCTGCCACAGCAAAGGTGCCAGCGGGGAAAAGTCACGCTGGTCCTAACTGCCTCCTGGAACCCCTTCAAATGCCCCACACAATTTGGCCCTCTCTGCTTTCCTGCCGACTCTATCCTCAAAAGCACCTTTTTTCACTTTTGGCGCCCTCCGCAGCAAAAAAGACAAACGTCCAGCTTTTGCTGCCACAGCAAAGGTGCCAGCGGGGAAAAGTCATGCTGGTCCTCACTGCCTCCTGGAACCCCTTCAAATGCCCCACACAATTTGGCCCTCTCTGCTTTCCTGCCGACTCTAGCCTCAAAAGCACCTTTTTTCACTTTTGGCGCCCTCCGCAGCAAAAAAGACAAACGTCCAGCTTTTGCTGCCACAGCAAAGGTGCCAGCGGGGAAAAGTCATGCTGGTCCTCACTGCCTCCTGGAACCCCTTCAAATGCCCCACACAATTTGGCCCTCTCTGCTTTCCTGCCGACTCTATCCTCAAAAGCACCTTTTTTCACTTTTGGCGCCCTCCGCAGCAAAAAAGACAAACGTCCAGCTTTTGCTGCCACAGCAAAGGTGCCAGCGGGGAAAAGTCATGCTGGTCCTCACTGCCTCCTGGAACCCCTTCAAATGCCCCACACAATTTGGCCCTCTCTGCTTTCCTGCCCACTCTATCCTCAAAAGCACCTTTTTTCACTTTTGGCACCCTCCAGAGCAAAAAAGACAAACGTCCAGCTTTTGCTGCCACAGCAAAGGTGCCAGCGGGGAAAAGTGATGCTGGTCCTCACTGCCTCCTGGAACCCTTTCAAATGCCCCACACAATTTGGCCCTCTCTGATTTCCTGCCGACTCTATCCTCAAAAGCACCTGCCGACTCTGTCCTCAAAAGCACCTTTTTTCACTTTTGGCGCCCTCCGCAGCAAAAAAGACAAACGTCCAGCTTTTGCTGCCACAGCAAAGGGGCCAGCGGGGAAAAGTCATGCTGGTCCTCACTGCCTCCTGGAACCCCTTCAAATGCCCCACACAATTTGGCCCTCTCTGCTTTCCTGCCGACTCTAGCCTCAAAAGCACCTTTTTTCACTTTTGGCGCCCTCCGCAGCAAAAAAGACAAACGTCCAGCTTTTGCTGGCACAGCAAAGGTGCCAGCGGGGAAAAGTGATGCTGGTCCTCACTGCCTCCTGGAACCCCTGCAAATGCCCCACACAATTTGGCCCTCTCTGCTTTCCTGCCGACACTATCCTCAGAAGCACCTGCCGACTGTGTCCTCAAAAGCACCTTTTTTCACTTTTGGCGCCCTCCGCAGCAAAAAAGACAAACGTCCAGCTTTTGCTGCCACAGCAAAGGTGCCAGCGGGGAAAAGTCATGCTGGTCCTCACTGCCTCCTGGAACCCCTTCAAATGCCCCACACAATTTGGCCCTCTCTACTTTCCTGCCCACTCTGTCCTCAAAAGCACCTTTTTTCACTTTTGGCGCCCTCCGGAGCAAAAAAGACAAACGTCCAGCTTTTGCTGCCACAGCAAAGGTGCCAGCTGGGAAAAGTGATGCTGTCCTCACTGCCTCCTGGAACGCCTTCAAATGCCCCACACAATTTGGCCCTCTCTGCTTTCCTGATGAGTCTATGCACAAAGGCACCTTTTTTCACTTTTGGCGCCCTCCGCAGCAAAAAAGACAAACGTCCAGCTTTTGCTGCCACAGCAAAGGTGCCAGCGGGGAAAAGTGATGCTGGTCTTCACTGCCTCCTGGAACCCCTTCAAATGCCCCACACAATTTGGCCCTCTCTGTTTTCCTGCTGACTCTATCCTAAGCACCTTTTTTCACTTTTGGCGCCCTCCGCAGCAAAAAAGACAAACGTCCAGCTTTTGCTGCCACAGCAAAGGTGCCAGCTGGGAAAAGTGATTGCTGGTCCTCACTGCCTCCTGGAACCCCTGCAAATGCCCCACACAATTTGGCCCTCTCTGCTTTCCTGCCCACTCTATCCTCAAAAGCACCTTTTTTCACTTTTGGCGCCCTCCGGAACAAAAGAGACAAACGTCCAGCTTTTGCTGCCACAGCAAAGGTGCCAGCGGGGAAAAGTCATGCTGGTCCTCACTGCCTCCTGGAACCCCTGCAAATGCCCCACACAATTTGGCCCTCTCTGCTTTCCTGCCCACTCTATCCTCAAAAGCACCTTTTTTCACTTTTGGCGCCCTCCGCAGCAAAAAAGACAAACGTCCAGCTTTTGCTGCCACAGCAAAGGTGCCAGCGGGGAAAAGTCATGCTGGTCTTCACTGCCTCCTGGAACCCCTTCAAATGCCCCACACAATTTGGCCCTCTTTTCTTTCCTGCCCACTCTATCCTCAAAACACCTTTTTTCACTTTTGGCGCCCTCCGCAGCAAAAAAGACAAACGTCCAGCTTTTGCTGCCACAGCAAAGGTGCCAGCGGGGAAAAGTGATGCTGGTCCTCACTGCCTCCTGGAACCCCTTCAAATGCCCCACACAATTTGGCCCTCTCTGCTTTCCTGCCCACTCTATCCCTCAAAAGCACCTTTTTTCACTTTTGGCGCCCTCCGCAGCAAAAAAGACAAACGTCCAGCTTTTGCTGCCACAGCAAAGGTGCCAGCGGGGAAAAGTCATGCTGGTCCTCACTGCCTCCTGGAACCCCTTCAAATGCCCCACTCAATTTGGCCCTCTCTGCTTTCCTGCCGACTCTATCCTCAAAAGCACCTTTTTTCACTTTTGGCGCCCTCCGCAGCAAAAAAGACAAACGTCCAGCTTTTGCTGGCACAGCAAAGGTGCCAGCGGGGAAAAGTGATGCTGGTCCTCACTGCCTCCTGGAACCCCTGCAAATGCCCCACACAATTTGGCCCTCTCTGCTTTCCTGCCGACACTATCCTCAGAAGCACCTGCCGACTGTGTCCTCAAAAGCACCTTTTTTCACTTTTGGCGCCCTCCGCAGCAAAAAAGACAAACGTCCAGCTTTTGCTGCCACAGCAAAGGTGCCAGCGGGGAAAAGTCATGCTGGTCCTCACTGCCTCCTGGAACCCCTTCAAATGCCCCACACAATTTGGCCCTCTCTACTTTCCTGCCCACTCTGTCCTCAAAAGCACCTTTTTTCACTTTTGGCGCCCTCCGGAGCAAAAAAGACAAACGTCCAGCTTTTGCTGCCACAGCAAAGGTGCCAGCTGGGAAAAGTGATGCTGGTCCTCACTGCCTCCTGGAACGCCTTCAAATGCCCCACACAATTTGGCCCTCTCTGCTTTCCTGATGAGTCTATGCACAAAGGCACCTTTTTTCACATTTGGTGCCCTCCGGAGCAAAAAAGACAAACGTCCAGCTTTTGCTGCCACAGCAAATGTGCCAGCGGGGAAAAGTGATGCTGGTCCTCACTGCCTCCTGGAACCCCCTCAAATGCCCCACACAATTTGGCCCTCTCTGCTTTCCTGCCCACTCTATCCTCAAAAGCACCTTTTTCACTTTTGGCGCCCTCCGCAGCAAAAAAGACAAACGTCCAGCTTTTGCTGCCACAGCAAAGGTGCCAGCGGGGAAAAGTGATGCTGGTCTTCACTGCCTCCTGGAACCCCTTCAAATGCCCCACACAATTTGGCCCTCTCTGTTTTCCTGCTGACTCTATCCTAAGCACCTTTTTTCACTTTTGGCGCCCTCCGCAGCAAAAAAGACAAACGTCCAGCTTTTGCTGCCACAGCAAAGGTGCCAGCTGGGAAAAGTGATGCTGGTCCTCACTGCCTCCTGGAACCCCTGCAAATGCCTCACACAATTTGGCCCTCTCTGCTTTCCTGCCCACTCTATCCTCAAAAGCACCTTTTTTCACTTTTGGCGCCCTCCGCAGCAAAAAAGACAAACGTCCAGCTTTTGCTGCCACAGCAAAGGTGCCAGCGGGGAAAAGTGATGCTGGTCCTCACTGCCTCCTGGAACCCCTTCAAATGCCCCACACAATTTGGCCCTCTCTGCTTTCCTGCCCACTCTATCCTCAAAAGCACCTTTTTTCACTTTTGGCGCCCTCCGCAGCAAAAAAGACAAACGTCCAGCTTTTGCTGCCACAGCAAAGGTGCCAGCGGGGAAAACTCATGCTGGTCCTCACTGCCTCCTGGAACCCCTTCAAATGCCCCATACAATTTGGCCCTCTCTGTTTTCCTGCCCACTCTATCCTCAAAAGCACCTTTTTTCAATTTTGGCGCCCTCCGCACCAAAAAAGACAAACGTCCAGCTTTTGCTGCCACAGCAAAGGGGCCAGCGGGGAAAAGTGATGCTGGACCTCACTGCCTCCTGGAACCCCTTGAAATGCCCCACACAATTTGGCCCTCTCTTATTTCCTGCCGACTCTATCCTCAAAAGCACCTTTTTTCACTTTTGGCACCCTCCAGAGCAAAAAAGACAAACGTCCAGCTTTTGCTGCCACAGCAAAGGTGCCAGCGGGGAAAAGTGATGCTGGTCCTCACTGCCTCCTGGAACCCTTTCAAATGCCCCACACAATTTGGCCCTCTCTGATTTCCTGCCGACTCTATCCTCAAAAGCACCTGCCGACTCTGTCCTCAAAAGCACCTTTTTTCACTTTTGGCGCCCTCCGCAGCAAAAAAGACAAACGTCCAGCTTTTGCTGCCACAGCAAAGGGGCCAGCGGGGAAAAGTCATGCTGGTCCTCACTGCCTCCTGGAACCCCTTCAAATGCCCCACACAATTTGGCCCTCTCTGCTTTCCTGCCGACTCTAGCCTCAAAAGCACCTTTTTTCACTTTTGGCGCCCTCCGCAGCAAAAAAGACAAACGTCCAGCTTTTGCTGGCACAGCAAAGGTGCCAGCGGGGAAAAGTGATGCTGGTCCTCACTGCCTCCTGGAACCCCTGCAAATGCCCCACACAATTTGGCCCTCTCTGCTTTCCTGCCGACACTATCCTCAGAAGAACCTGCCGACTGTGTCCTCAAAAGCACCTTTTTTCACTTTTGGCGCCCTCCGCAGCAAAAAAGACAAACGTCCAGCTTTTGCTGCCACAGCAAAGGTGCCAGCGGGGAAAAGTCATGCTGGTCCTCACTGCCTCCTGGAACCCCTTCAAATGCCCCACACAATTTGGCCCTCTCTACTTTCCTGCCCACTCTGTCCTCAAAAGCACCTTTTTTCACTTTTGGCGCCCTCCGGAGCAAAAAAGACAAACGTCCAGCTTTTGCTGCCACAGCAAAGGTGCCAGCTGGGAAAAGTGATGCTGGTCCTCACTGCCTCCTGGAACGCCTTCAAATGCCCCACACAATTTGGCCCTCTCTGCTTTCCTGATGAGTCTATGCACAAAGGCACCTTTTTTCACATTTGGTGCCCTCCGGAGCAAAAAAGACAAACGTCCAGCTTTTGCTGCCACAGCAAATGTGCCAGCGGGGAAAAGTGATGCTGGTCCTCACTGCCTCCTGGAACCCCTTCAAATGCCCCACACAATTTGGCCCTCTCTGCTTTCCTGCCCACTCTATCCTCAAAAGCACCTTTTTCACTTTTGGCGCCCTCCGCAGCAAAAAAGACAAACGTCCAGCTTTTGCTGCCACAGCAAAGGTGCCAGCGGGGAAAAGTGATGCTGGTCTTCACTGCCTCCTGGAACCCCTTCAAATGCCCCACACAATTTGGCCCTCTCTGTTTTCCTGCTGACTCTATCCTAAGCACCTTTTTTCACTTTTGGCGCCCTCCGCAGCAAAAAAGACAAACGTCCAGCTTTTGCTGCCACAGCAAAGGTGCCAGCTGGGAAAAGTGATGCTGGTCCTCACTGCCTCCTGGAACCCCTGCAAATGCCCCACACAATTTGGCCCTCTCTGCTTTCCTGCCCACTCTATCCTCAAAAGCACCTTTTTTCACTTTTGGCGCCCTCCGGAACAAAAGAGACAAACGTCCAGCTTTTGCTGCCACAGCAAAGGTGCCAGCGGGGAAAAGTCATGCTGGTCCTCACTGCCTCCTGGAACCCCTGCAAATGCCCCACACAATTTGGCCCTCTCTGCTTTCCTGCCCACTCTATCCTCAAAAGCACCTTTTTTCACTTTTGGCGCCCTCCGCAGCAAAAAAGACAAACGTCCAGCTTTTGCTGCCACAGCAAAGGTGCCAGCGGGGAAAAGTCATGCTGGTCTTCACTGCCTCCTGGAACCCCTTCAAATGCCCCACACAATTTGGCCCTCTTTGCTTTCCTGCCCACTCTATCCTCAAAAGCACCTTTTTTCACTTTTGGCGCCCTCCGCAGCAAAAAAGACAAACGTCCAGCTTTTGCTGCCACAGCAAAGGGGCCAGCGGGGAAAAGTGATGCTGGTCCTCACTGCCTCCTGGAACCCCTTCAAATGCCCCACACAATTTGGCCCTCTCTGCTTTCCTGCCCACTCTATCCTCAAAAGCACCTTTTTTCACTTTTGGCGCCCTCCGCAGCAAAAAAGACAAACGTCCAGCTTTTGCTGCCACAGCAAAGGTGCCAGCGGGGAAAACTCATGCTGGTCCTCACTGCCTCCTGGAACCCCTTCAAATGCCCCATACAATTTGGCCCTCTCTGTTTTCCTGCCCACTCTATCCTCAAAAGCACCTTTTTTCAATTTTGGCGCCCTCCGCACCAAAAAAGACAAACGTCCAGCTTTTGCTGCCACAGCAAAGGGGCCAGCGGGGAAAAGTGATGCTGGACCTCACTGCCTCCTGGAACCCCTTGAAATGCCCCACACAATTTGCCCCTCTCTTATTTCCTGCCGACTCTATCCACAAAAGCACCTTTTTTCACTTTTGGCACCCTCCAGAGCAAAAAAGACAAACGTCCAGCTTTTGCTGCCACAGCAAAGGGGCCAGCGGGGAAAAGTGATGCTGGACCTCACTGCCTCCTGGAACCCCTTGAAATGCCCCACACAATTTGCCCCTCTCTTATTTCCTGCCGACTCTATCCACAAAAGCACCTTTTTTCACTTTTGGCACCCTCCAGAGCAAAAAAGACAAACGTCCAGCTTTTGCTGCCACAGCAAAGGGGCCAGCGGGGAAAAGTGATGCTGGTCCTCACTGCCTCCTGGAACCCTTTCAAATGCCCCACACAATTTGGCCCTCTCTGATTTCCTGCCGACTCTATCCTCAAAAGCACCTGCCGACTGTGTCCTCAAAAGCACCTTTTTTCACTTTTGGCGCCCTCCGCAGCAAAAAAGACAAACGTCCAGCTTTTGCTGCCACAGCAAAGGGGCCAGCGGGGAAAAGTCATGCTGGTCCTCACTGCCTCCTGGAACCCCTTCAAATGCCCCACACAATTTGGCCCTCTCTGCTTTCCTGCCCACTCTAGCCTCAAAAGCACCTTTTTTCACTTTTGGCGCCCTCCGCAGCAAAAAAGACAAACGTCCAGCTTTTGCTGCCACAGCAAAGGTGCCAGCGGGGAAAATCATGCTGGTCCTCACTGCCTCCTGGAACCCCTTCGAATGCCGCACACAATTTGGCCCTCTCTGCTTTCCTGCCAACTCTATCCTCAAAAGCACCTTTTTTCACTTTTGGCGCCCTCCGCAGCAAAAAAGACAAACGTCCAGCTTTTGCTGCCACAGCAAAGGTGCCAGCGGGGAAAAGTCATGCTGGTCCTCACTGCCTCCTGGAACCCCTTCAAATGCCCCACACAATTTGGCCCTCTCTGCTTTCCTGCCGACTCTAGCCTCAAAAGCACCTTTTTTCACTTTTGGCGCCCTCCGCAGCAAAAAAGACAAACGTCCAGCTTTTGCTGCCACAGCAAAGGTGCCAGCGGGGAAAAGTCATGCTGGTCCTCACTGCCTCCTGGAACCCCTTCAAATGCCCCACACAATTTGGCCCTCTCTGCTTTCCTGCCCACTCTAGCCTCAAAAGCACCTTTTTTCACTTTTGGCGCCCTCCGCAGCAAAAAAGACAAACGTCCAGCTTTTGCTGCCACAGCAAAGGTGCCAGCGGGGAAAAGTGATGCTGGTCCTCACTGCCTCCTGGAACCCCTTCAAATGCCCCACACAATTTGGCCCTCTCTGCTTTCCTGCCGACACTATCCTCAGAAGAACCTGCCGACTGTGTCCTCAAAAGCACCTTTTTTCACTTTTGGCGCCCTCCGCAGCAAAAAAGACAAACGTCCAGCTTTTGCTGCCACAGCAAAGGTGCCAGCGGGGAAAAGTCATGCTGGTCCTCACTGCCTCCTGGAACCCCTTCAAATGCCCCACACAATTTGGCCCTCTCTACTTTCCTGCCCACTCTGTCCTCAAAAGCACCTTTTTTCACTTTTGGCGCCCTCCGGAGCAAAAAAGACAAACGTCCAGCTTTTGCTGCCACAGCAAAGGTGCCAGCTGGGAAAAGTGATGCTGGTCCTCACTGCCTCCTGGAACGCCTTCAAATGCCCCACACAATTTGGCCCTCTCTGCTTTCCTGATGAGTCTATGCACAAAGGCACCTTTTTTCACATTTGGTGCCCTCCGGAGCAAAAAAGACAAACGTCCAGCTTTTGCTGCCACAGCAAATGTGCCAGCGGGGAAAAGTGATGCTGGTCCTCACTGCCTCCTGGAACCCCTTCAAATGCCCCACACAATTTGGCCCTCTCTGCTTTCCTGCCCACTCTATCCTCAAAAGCACCTTTTTCACTTTTGGCGCCCTCCGCAGCAAAAAAGACAAACGTCCAGCTTTTGCTGCCACAGCAAAGGTGCCAGCGGGGAAAAGTGATGCTGGTCTTCACTGCCTCCTGGAACCCCTTCAAATGCCCCACACAATTTGGCCCTCTCTGTTTTCCTGCTGACTCTATCCTAAGCACCTTTTTTCACTTTTGGCGCCCTCCGCAGCAAAAAAGACAAACGTCCAGCTTTTGCTGCCACAGCAAAGGTGCCAGCTGGGAAAAGTGATGCTGGTCCTCACTGCCTCCTGGAACCCCTGCAAATGCCCCACACAATTTGGCCCTCTCTGCTTTCCTGCCCACTCTATCCTCAAAAGCACCTTTTTTCACTTTTGGCGCCCTCCGGAACAAAAGAGACAAACGTCCAGCTTTTGCTGCCACAGCAAAGGTGCCAGCGGGGAAAAGTCATGCTGGTCCTCACTGCCTCCTGGAACCCCTGCAAATGCCCCACACAATTTGGCCCTCTCTGCTTTCCTGCCCACTCTATCCTCAAAAGCACCTTTTTTCACTTTTGGCGCCCTCCGCAGCAAAAAAGACAAACGTCCAGCTTTTGCTGCCACAGCAAAGGTGCCAGCGGGGAAAAGTCATGCTGGTCTTCACTGCCTCCTGGAACCCCTTCAAATGCCCCACACAATTTGGCCCTCTTTGCTTTCCTGCCCACTCTATCCTCAAAAGCACCTTTTTTCACTTTTGGCGCCCTCCGCAGCAAAAAAGACAAACGTCCAGCTTTTGCTGCCACAGCAAAGGGGCCAGCGGGGAAAAGTGATGCTGGTCCTCACTGCCTCCTGGAACCCCTTCAAATGCCCCACACAATTTGGCCCTCTCTGCTTTCCTGCCCACTCTATCCTCAAAAGCACCTTTTTTCACTTTTGGCGCCCTCCGCAGCAAAAAAGACAAACGTCCAGCTTTTGCTGCCACAGCAAAGGTGCCAGCGGGGAAAACTCATGCTGGTCCTCACTGCCTCCTGGAACCCCTTCAAATGCCCCATACAATTTGGCCCTCTCTGTTTTCCTGCCCACTCTATCCTCAAAAGCACCTTTTTTCAATTTTGGCGCCCTCCGCACCAAAAAAGACAAACGTCCAGCTTTTGCTGCCACAGCAAAGGGGCCAGCGGGGAAAAGTGATGCTGGACCTCACTGCCTCCTGGAACCCCTTGAAATGCCCCACACAATTTGCCCCTCTCTTATTTCCTGCCGACTCTATCCACAAAAGCACCTTTTTTCACTTTTGGCACCCTCCAGAGCAAAAAAGACAAACGTCCAGCTTTTGCTGCCACAGCAAAGGGGCCAGCGGGGAAAAGTGATGCTGGACCTCACTGCCTCCTGGAACCCCTTGAAATGCCCCACACAATTTGCCCCTCTCTTATTTCCTGCCGACTCTATCCACAAAAGCACCTTTTTTCACTTTTGGCACCCTCCAGAGCAAAAAAGACAAACGTCCAGCTTTTGCTGCCACAGCAAAGGGGCCAGCGGGGAAAAGTGATGCTGGTCCTCACTGCCTCCTGGAACCCTTTCAAATGCCCCACACAATTTGGCCCTCTCTGATTTCCTGCCGACTCTATCCTCAAAAGCACCTGCCGACTGTGTCCTCAAAAGCACCTTTTTTCACTTTTGGCGCCCTCCGCAGCAAAAAAGACAAACGTCCAGCTTTTGCTGCCACAGCAAAGGGGCCAGCGGGGAAAAGTCATGCTGGTCCTCACTGCCTCCTGGAACCCCTTCAAATGCCCCACACAATTTGGCCCTCTCTGCTTTCCTGCCCACTCTAGCCTCAAAAGCACCTTTTTTCACTTTTGGCGCCCTCCGCAGCAAAAAAGACAAACGTCCAGCTTTTGCTGCCACAGCAAAGGTGCCAGCGGGGAAAATCATGCTGGTCCTCACTGCCTCCTGGAACCCCTTCGAATGCCGCACACAATTTGGCCCTCTCTGCTTTCCTGCCAACTCTATCCTCAAAAGCACCTTTTTTCACTTTTGGCGCCCTCCGCAGCAAAAAAGACAAACGTCCAGCTTTTGCTGCCACAGCAAAGGTGCCAGCGGGGAAAAGTCATGCTGGTCCTCACTGCCTCCTGGAACCCCTTCAAATGCCCCACACAATTTGGCCCTCTCTGCTTTCCTGCCGACTCTAGCCTCAAAAGCACCTTTTTTCACTTTTGGCGCCCTCCGCAGCAAAAAAGACAAACGTCCAGCTTTTGCTGCCACAGCAAAGGTGCCAGCGGGGAAAAGTCATGCTGGTCCTCACTGCCTCCTGGAACCCCTTCAAATGCCCCACACAATTTGGCCCTCTCTGCTTTCCTGCCCACTCTAGCCTCAAAAGCACCTTTTTTCACTTTTGGCGCCCTCCGCAGCAAAAAAGACAAACGTCCAGCTTTTGCTGCCACAGCAAAGGTGCCAGCGGGGAAAAGTGATGCTGGTCCTCACTGCCTCCTGGAACCCCTTCAAATGCCCCACACAATTTGGCCCTCTCTGCTTTCCTGCCCACTCTATCCTCAAAAGCACCTTTTTCACTTTTGGCACGCTCCGCAGCAAAAAAAACCAACGTCCAGCTTTTGCTGCCACAGCAAAGGTGCCAGCGGGGAAAAGTCACGCTGGTCCTCACTGCCTCCTGGAACCCCTTCAAATGCCCCACACAATTTGGCCCTCTCTGCTTTCCTGCCGACTCTAGCCTCAAAAGCACCTTTTTTCACTTTTGGCGCCCTCCGCAGCAAAAAAGACAAACGTCCAGCTTTTGCTGCCACAGCAAAGGGGCCAGCGGGGAAAAGTCATGCTGGTCCTCACTGCCTCCTGGAACCCCTTCAAATGCCCCACACAATTTGGCCCTCTCTGCTTTCCTGCCCACTCTAGCCTCAAAAGCACCTTTTTTCACTTTTGGCGCCCTCCGCAGCAAAAAAGACAAACGTCCAGCTTTTGCTGCCACAGCAAAGGTGCCAGCGGGGAAAAGTCACGCTGGTCCTCACTGCCTCCTGGAACCCCTTCAAATGCCCCACACAATTTGGCCCTCTCTGCTTTCCTGCCGACTCTATCCTCAAAAGCATTTTTTTTCACTTTTGGCGCCCTCCGCAGCAAAAAAGACAAACGTCCAGCTTTTGCTGCCACAGCAAAGGGGCCAGCGAAGAAAAGTCATGCTGGTCCTCACTGCCTCCTGGAACCCCTTCAAATGCCCCACACAATTTGGCCCTCTCTGCTTTCCTGCCCACTCTATCCTCAAAAGCACCTTTTTTCACTTTTGGCGCCCTCCGCAGCAAAAAAGACAAACGTCCAGTATTTGCTGCCACAGCAAAGGTGCCAGCGGGGAAAAGTCATGCTGGTCCTCACTGCCTCCTGGAACCCCTTCAAATGCCCCACACAATTTGGCCCTCTCTGCTTTCCTGCCCACTCTAGCCTCAAAAGCACCTTTTTTCACTTTTGGCGCCCTCCGCAGCAAAAAAGACAAACGTCCAGCTTTTGCTGCCACAGCAAAGGTGCCAGCGGGGAAAAGTCATGCTGGTCCTCACTGCCTCCTGGAACCCCTTCAAATGCCCCACACAATTTGGCCCTCTCTGCTTTCCTGCCGACTCTAGCCTCAAAAGCACCTTTTTTCACTTTTGGCGCCCTCCGCAGCAAAAAAGACAAACGTCCAGCTTTTGCTGCCACAGCAAAGGTGCCAGCGGGGAAAAGTCATGCTGGTCCTCACTGCCTCCTGGAACCCCTTCAAATGCCCCACACAATTTGGCCCTCTCTGCTTTCCTGCCGACTCTAGCCTCAAAAGCACCTTTTTTCACTTTTGGCGCCCTCCGCAGCAAAAAAGACAAACGTCCAGCTTTTGCTGCCACAGCAAAGGTGCCAGCGGGGAAAAGTCATGCTGGTCCTCACTGCCTCCTGGAACCCCTTCAAATGCCCCACACAATTTGGCCCTCTCTGCTTTCCTGCCCACTCTAGCCTCAAAAGCACCTTTTTTCACTTTTGGCGCCCTCCGCAGCAAAAAAGACAAACGTCCAGCTTTTGCTGCCACAGCAAAGGGGCCAGCGGGGAAAAGTCATGCTGGTCCTCACTGCCTCCTGGAACCCCTTCAAATGCCCCACACAATTTGGCCCTCTCTGCTTTCCTGCCGACTCTAGCCTCAAAAGCACCTTTTTTCACTTTTGGCGCCCTCCGCAGCAAAAAAGACAAACGTCCAGCTTTTGCTGCCACAGCAAAGGGGCCAGCGGGGAAAAGTCATGCTGGTCCTCACTGCCTCCTGGAACCCCTTCAAATGCCCCACACAATTTGGCCCTCTCTGCTTTCCTGCCCACTCTAGCCTCAAAAGCACCTTTTTTCACTTTTGGCGCCCTCCGCAGCAAAAAAGACAAACGTCCAGCTTTTGCTGCCACAGCAAAGGTGCCAGCGGGGAAAAGTCACGCTGGTCCTCACTGCCTCCTGGAACCCCTTCAAATGCCCCACACAATTTGGCCCTCTCTGCTTTCCTGCCGACTCTAGCCTCAAAAGCACCTTTTTTCACTTTTGGCACTTTCCGCAGCAAAAAAACCAAACGTCCAGCTTTTGCTGCCACAGCAAAGGTGCCAGCGGGGAAAAGTCACGCTGGTCCTCACTGCCTCCTGGAACCCCTTCAAATGCCCCACACAATTTGGCCCTCTCTGCTTTCCTGCCGACTCTATCCTCAAAAGCATTTTTTTTCACTTTTGGCGCCCTCCGCAGCAAAAAAGACAAACGTCCAGCTTTTGCTGCCACAGCAAAGGGGCCAGCGAAGAAAAGTCATGCTGGTCCTCACTGCCTCCTGGAACCCCTTCAAATGCCCCACACAATTTGGCCCTCTCTGCTTTCCTGCCGACTCTAGCCTCAAAAGCACCTTTTTTCACTTTTGGCGCCCTCCGCAGCAAAAAAGACAAACGTCCAGCTTTTGCTGCCACAGCAAAGGTGCCAGCGGGGAAAAGTCATGCTGGTCCTCACTGCCTCCTGGAACCCCTTCAAATGCCCCACACAATTTGGCCCTCTCTGCTTTCCTGCCGACTCTATCCTCAAAAGCACCTTTTTTCACTTTTGGCGCCCTCCGCAGCAAAAAAGACAAACGTCCAGCTTTTGCTGCCACAGCAAAGGTGCCAGCGGGGAAAAGTCATGCTGGTCCTCACTGCCTCCTGGAACCCCTTCAAATGCCCCACACAATTTGGCCCTCTCTGCTTTCCTGCCCACTCTATCCTCAAAAGCACCTTTTTTCACTTTTGGCACCCTCCAGAGCAAAAAAGACAAACGTCCAGCTTTTGCTGCCACAGCAAAGGTGCCAGCGGGGAAAAGTGATGCTGGTCCTCACTGCCTCCTGGAACCCTTTCAAATGCCCCACACAATTTGGCCCTCTCTGATTTCCTGCCGACTCTATCCTCAAAAGCACCTGCCGACTCTGTCCTCAAAAGCACCTTTTTTCACTTTTGGCGCCCTCCGCAGCAAAAAAGACAAACGTCCAGCTTTTGCTGCCACAGCAAAGGGGCCAGCGGGGAAAAGTCATGCTGGTCCTCACTGCCTCCTGGAACCCCTTCAAATGCCCCACACAATTTGGCCCTCTCTGCTTTCCTGCCGACTCTAGCCTCAAAAGCACCTTTTTTCACTTTTGGCGCCCTCCGCAGCAAAAAAGACAAACGTCCAGCTTTTGCTGGCACAGCAAAGGTGCCAGGGGGGAAAAGTGATGCTGGTCCTCACTGCCTCCTGGAACCCCTGCAAATGCCCCACACAATTTGGCCCTCTCTGCTTTCCTGCCGACACTATCCTCAGAAGCACCTGCCGACTGTGTCCTCAAAAGCACCTTTTTTCACTTTTGGCGCCCTCCGCAGCAAAAAAGACAAACGTCCAGCTTTTGCTGCCACAGCAAAGGTGCCAGCGGGGAAAAGTCATGCTGGTCCTCACTGCCTCCTGGAACCCCTTCAAATGCCCCACACAATTTGGCCCTCTCTACTTTCCTGCCCACTCTGTCCTCAAAAGCACCTTTTTTCACTTTTGGCGCCCTCCGGAGCAAAAAAGACAAACGTCCAGCTTTTGCTGCCACAGCAAAGGTGCCAGCTGGGAAAAGTGATGCTGGTCCTCACTGCCTCCTGGAACGCCTTCAAATGCCCCACACAATTTGGCCCTCTCTGCTTTCCTGATGAGTCTATGCACAAAGGCACCTTTTTTCACATTTGGTGCCCTCCGGAGCAAAAAAGACAAACGTCCAGCTTTTGCTGCCACAGCAAATGTGCCAGCGGGGAAAAGTGATGCTGGTCCTCACTGCCTCCTGGAACCCCTTCAAATGCCCCACACAATTTGGCCCTCTCTGCTTTCCTGCCCACTCTATCCTCAAAAGCACCTTTTTCACTTTTGGCGCCCTCCGCAGCAAAAAAGACAAACGTCCAGCTTTTGCTGCCACAGCAAAGGTGCCAGCGGGGAAAAGTGATGCTGGTCTTCACTGCCTACTGGAACCCCTTCAAATGCCCCACACAATTTGGCCCTCTCTGTTTTCCTGCTGACTCTATCCTAAGCACCTTTTTTCACTTTTGGCGCCCTCCGCAGCAAAAAAGACAAACGTCCAGCTTTTGCTGCCACAGCAAAGGTGCCAGCTGGGAAAAGTGATGCTGGTCCTCACTGCCTCCTGGAACCCCTGCAAATGCCCCACACAATTTGGCCCTCTCTGCTTTCCTGCCCACTCTATCCTCAAAAGCACCTTTTTTCACTTTTGGCGCCCTCCGGAACAAAAGAGACAAACGTCCAGCTTTTGCTGCCACAGCAAAGGTGCCAGCGGGGAAAAGTCATGCTGGTCCTCACTGCCTCCTGGAACCCCTGCAAATGCCCCACACAATTTGGCCCTCTCTGCTTTCCTGCCCACTCTATCCTCAAAAGCACCTTTTTTCACTTTTGGCGCCCTCCGCAGCAAAAAAGACAAACGTCCAGCTTTTGCTGCCACAGCAAAGGTGCCAGCGGGGAAAAGTCATGCTGGTCTTCACTGCCTCCTGGAACCCCTTCAAATGCCCCACACAATTTGGCCCTCTTTGCTTTCCTGCCCACTCTATCCTCAAAAGCACCTTTTTTCACTTTTGGCGCCCTCCGCAGCAAAAAAGACAAACGTCCAGCTTTTGCTGCCACAGCAAAGGTGCCAGCGGGGAAAAGTGATGCTGGTCCTCACTGCCTCCTGGAACCCCTTCAAATGCCCCACACAATTTGGCCCTCTCTGCTTTCCTGCCCACTCTATCCTCAAAAGCACCTTTTTTCACTTTTGGCGCCCTCCGCAGCAAAAAAGACAAACGTCCAGCTTTTGCTGCCACAGCAAAGGTGCCAGCGGGGAAAAGTCATGCTGGTCCTCACTGCCTCCTGGAACCCCTTCAAATGCCCCACTCAATTTGGCCCTCTCTGCTTTCCTGCCGACTCTATCCTCAAAAGCACCTTTTTTCACTTTTGGCGCCCTCCGCAGCAAAAAAGACAAACGTCCAGCTTTTGCTGGCACAGCAAAGGTGCCAGCGGGGAAAAGTGATGCTGGTCCTCACTGCCTCCTGGAACCCCTGCAAATGCCCCACACAATTTGGCCCTCTCTGCTTTCCTGCCGACACTATCCTCAGAAGCACCTGCCGACTGTGTCCTCAAAAGCACCTTTTTTCACTTTTGGCGCCCTCCGCAGCAAAAAAGACAAACGTCCAGCTTTTGCTGCCACAGCAAAGGTGCCAGCGGGGAAAAGTCATGCTGGTCCTCACTGCCTCCTGGAACCCCTTCAAATGCCCCACACAATTTGGCCCTCTCTACTTTCCTGCCCACTCTGTCCTCAAAAGCACCTTTTTTCACTTTTGGCGCCCTCCGGAGCAAAAAAGACAAACGTCCAGCTTTTGCTGCCACAGCAAAGGTGCCAGCTGGGAAAAGTGATGCTGGTCCTCACTGCCTCCTGGAACGCCTTCAAATGCCCCACACAATTTGGCCCTCTCTGCTTTCCTGATGAGTCTATGCACAAAGGCACCTTTTTTCACATTTGGTGCCCTCCGGAGCAAAAAAGACAAACGTCCAGCTTTTGCTGCCACAGCAAATGTGCCAGCGGGGAAAAGTGATGCTGGTCCTCACTGCCTCCTGGAACCCCTTCAAATGCCCCACACAATTTGGCCCTCTCTGCTTTCCTGCCCAC
>NW_028127538.1:0-14177 GCF_965231255.1 Vanellus vanellus
GGAACCTGTTCAAATGCCCCAGACAATTTGGCCCTCTCTGCTTTCCTGCGGACTCCATCCTCAAAAGCACCTGTTTTCGCTTTTGGCAACCTCCGGAGCAAAAAAGACAAACGTCCAGCTTTTGCTGCCACAGCAAAGGTGCCAGCGGGGAAAAGTAATGCTGGTTCTCACTGCCTCCTGGAACCCTTTCAAATGCCCCAGACAATTTGGCCCTCTCTGCTTTCCTGCGGACTCCATCCTCAAAAGCACCTGTTTTCGCTTTCGGCAGCCTCCGGAGCAAAAAAGACAAACGTCCAGCTTTTGCTGCCACAGCAAAGGTGCCAGCGGGGAAAAGTAATGCTGGTTCTCACTGCCTCCTGGAACCCTTTCAAATGCCCCAGACAATTTGGCCCTCTCTGCTTTCCTGCGGACTCCATCCTCAAAAGCACCTGTTTTCGCTTTCGGCAGCCTCCGGAGCAAAAAAGACAAACGTCCAGCTTTTGCTGCCACAGCAAAGGTGCCAGCGGGGAAAAGTAATGCTGGTTCTCACTGCCTCCTGGAACCTCTTCAAATGCCACAGACAATTTGGCCCTCTCTGCTTTCCTGCGGACTCCATCCTCAAAAGCACCTGTTTTCGCTTTCGGCAGCGTCCGGAGCAAAAAAGACAAACGTCCAGCTTTTGCTGCCACAGCAAAGGTGCCAGCGGGGAAAAGTAATGCTGGTTCTCACTGCCTCCTGGAACCTCTTCAAATGCCACAGACAATTTGGCCCTCTCTGCTTTCCTGCGGACTCCATCCTCAAAAGCACCTGTTTTCGCTTTCGGCAACCTCCGGAGCAAAAAAGACAAACGTCCAGCTTTTGCTGCCACAGCAAAGGTGCCAGCGGGGAAAAGTAATGCTGGTTCTCACTGCCTCCTGGAACCCTTTCAAATGCCCCAGACAATTAAGCCCTCTCTGCTTTCCTGCGGACTCTATCCTCAAAAGCGACTTTTTTCACTTTCGGCGCCCTCCGGTGGTAAAAAGACAAACGTCCAGCTTTTGCTGCCACAGCAAAGGTGCCAGCGGGGAAAAGTGATGCTGGTTCTCACTGCCTCCTGGAACTCTTTCAAATGCCCCAGACAATTTGGCTCTCTCTGCTTTCCTGCGGACTCCATCCTCAAAAGCACCTGTTTTCGCTTTCGGCAGCGTCCGGAGCAAAAAAGACAAACGTCCAGCTTTTGCTGCCACAGCAAAGGTGCCAGCGGGGAAAAGTAATGCTGGTTCTCACTGCCTCCTGGAACCTCTTCAAATGCCACAGACATTTTGGCCCTCTCTGCTTTCCTGCGGACTCCATCCTCAAAAGCACCTGTTTTCGCTTTCGGCAACCTCCAGAGCAAAAAAGACAAACGTCCAGCTTTTGCTGCCACAGCAAAGGTGCCAGCGGGGAAAAGTAATGCTGGTTCTCACTGCCTCCTGGAACCCTTTCAAATGCCACAGACAATTTGGCCCTCTCTGCTTTCCTGCGGACTCCATCCTCAAAAGCACCTGTTTTCGCTTTCGGCAGCCTCCGGAGCAAAAAAGACAAACGTCCAGCTTTTGCTGCCACAGCAAAGGTGCCAGCGGGGAAAAGTAATGCTGGTTCTCACTGCCTCCTGGAACCCTTTCAAATGCCACAGACAATTTGGCCCTCTCTGCTTTCCTGCGGACTCCATCCTCAAAAGCACCTGTTTTCGCTTTCGGCAGCCTCCGGAGCAAAAAAGACAAACGTCCAGCTTTTGCTGCCACAGCAAAGGTGCCAGCGGGGAAAAGTAATGCTGGTTCTCACTGCCTCCTGGAACCTCTTCAAATGCCCCAGACAATTTGGCCCTCTCTGCTTTCCTGCGGACTCCATCCTCAAAAGCACCTGTTTTCGCTTTCGGCAGCCTCCGGAGCAAAAAAGACAAACGTCCAGGTTTTGCTGCCACAGCAAAGGTGCCAGCGGGGAAAAGTAATGCTGGTTCTCACTGCCTCCTGGAACCTCTTCAAATGCCCCAGACAATTTGGCCCTCTCTGCTTTCCTGCGGACTCCATCCTCAAAAGCACCTGTTTTCGCTTTTGGCAACCTCCGGAGCAAAAAAGACAAACGTCCAGCTTTTGCTGCCACAGCAAAGGTGCCAGCGGGGAAAAGTAATGCTGGTTCTCACTGCCTCCTGGAACCCTTTCAAATGCCCCAGACAATTTGGCCCTCTCTGCTTTCCTGCGGACTCCATCCTCAAAAGCACCTGTTTTCGCTTTCGGCAGCCTCCGGAGCAAAAAAGACAAACGTCCAGCTTTTGCTGCCACAGCAAAGGTGCCAGCGGGGAAAAGTAATGCTCGTTCTCACTGCCTCCTTGAACCTGTTCAAATGCCCCAGACAATTTGGCCCTCTCTGCTTTCCTGCGGACTCCATGCTCAAAAGCACCTGTTTTCGCTTTTGGCAACCTCCGGAGCAAAAAAGACAAACGTCCAGCTTTTGCTGCCACAGCAAAGGTGCCAGCGGGGAAAAGTAATGCTGGTTCTCACTGCCTCCTGGAACCCTTTCAAATGCCCCAGACAATTTGGCCCTCTCTGCTTTCCTGCGGACTCCATCCTCAAAAGCACCTGTTTTCGCTTTCGGCAGCCTCCGGAGCAAAAAAGACAAACGTCCAGCTTTTGCTGCCACAGCAAAGGTGCCAGCGGGGAAAAGTAATGCTGGTTCTCACTGCCTCCTGGAACCCTTTCAAATGCCACAGACAATTTGGCCCTCTCTGCTTTCCTGCGGACTCCATCCTCAAAAGCACCTGTTTTCGCTTTCGGCAGCCTCCGGAGCAAAAAAGACAAACGTCCAGCTTTTGCTGCCACAGCAAAGGTGCCAGCGGGGAAAAGTAATGCTGGTTCTCACTGCCTCCTGGAACCTCTTCAAATGCCACAGACAATTTGGCCCTCTCTGCTTTCCTGCGGACTCCATCCTCAAAAGCACCTGTTTTCGCTTTCGGCAGCGTCCGGAGCAAAAAAGACAAACGTCCAGCTTTTGCTGCCACAGCAAAGGTGCCAGCGGGGAAAAGTAATGCTGGTTCTCACTGCCTCCTGGAACCCTTTCAAATGCCACAGACAATTTGGCCCTCTCTGCTTTCCTGCGGACTCCATCCTCAAAAGCACCTGTTTTCGCTTTCGGCAGCCTCCGGAGCAAAAAAGAAAAACGTCCAGCTTTTGCTGCCACAGCAAAGGTGCCAGCGGGGAAAAGTAATGCTGGTTCTCACTGCCTCCTGGAACCCTTTCAAATGCCACAGACAATTTGGCCCTCTCTGCTTTCCTGCGGACTCCATCCTCAAAAGCACCTGTTTTCGCTTTCGGCAGCCTCCGGAGCAAAAAAGACAAACGTCCAGCTTTTGCTGCCACAGCAAAGGTGCCAGCGGGGAAAAGTAATGCTGGTTCTCACTGCCTCCTGGAACCCTTTCAAATGCCACAGACAATTTGGCCCTCTCTGCTTTCCTGCGGACTCCATCCTCAAAAGCACCTGTTTTCGCTTTCGGCAGCGTCCGGAGCAAAAAAGACAAACGTCCAGCTTTTGCTGCCACAGCAAAGGTGCCAGCGGGGAAAAGTAATGCTGGTTCTCACTGCCTCCTGGAACCCTTTCAAATGCCACAGACAATTTGGCCCTCTCTGCTTTCCTGCGGACTCCATCCTCAAAAGCACCTGTTTTCGCTTTCGGCAGCGTCCGGAGCAAAAAAGACAAACGTCCAGCTTTTGCTGCCACAGCAAAGGTTCCAGCGGGGAAAAGTAATGCTGGTTCTCACTGCCTCCTGGAACCTCTTCAAATGCCACAGACAATTTGGCCCTCTCTGCTTTCCTGCGGACTCCATCCTCAAAAGCACCTGTTTTCGCTTTCGGCAGCCTCCGGAGCAAAAAAGACAAACGTCCAGCTTTTGCTGCCACAGCAAAGGTGCCAGCGGGGAAAAGTAATGCTGGTTCTCACTGCCTCCTGGAACCCTTTCAAATGCCACAGACAATTTGGCCCTCTCTGCTTTCCTGCGGACTCCATCCTCAAAAGCACCTGTTTTCGCTTTCGGCAGCCTCCGGAGCAAAAAAGACAAACGTCCAGCTTTTGCTGCCACAGCAAAGGTGCCAGCGGGGAAAAGTAATGCTGGTTCTCACTGCCTCCTGGAACCCTTTCAAATGCCACAGACAATTTGGCCCTCTCTGCTTTCCTGCGGACTCCATCCTCAAAAGCACCTGTTTTCGCTTTCGGCAGCCTCCGGAGCAAAAAAGACAAACGTCCAGCTTTTGCTGCCACAGCAAAGGTGCCAGCGGGGAAAAGTAATGCTGGTTCTCACTGCCTCCTGGAACCCTTTCAAATGCCACAGACAATTTGGCCCTCTCTGCTTTCCTGCGGACTCCATCCTCAAAAGAACCTATTTTCGCTTTCGGCAGCCTCCAGAGCAAAAAAAGACAAACGTCCAGCTTTTGCTGCCACAGCAAAGGTGCCAGCGGGGAAAAGTAATGCTGGTTCTCACTGCCTCCTGGAACCTCTTCAAATGCCCCAGACAATTTGGCCCTCTCTGCTTTCCTGCGGACTCCATCCTCAAAAGCACCTGTTTTCGCTTTTGGCAACCTCCGGAGCAAAAAAGACAAACGTCCAGCTTTTGCTGCCACAGCAAAGGTGCCAGCGGGGAAAAGTAATGCTGGTTCTCACTGCCTCCTGGAACCCTTTCAAATGCCCCAGACAATTTGGCCCTCTCTGCTTTCCTGCGGACTCCATCCTCAAAAGCACCTGTTTTCGCTTTCGGCAGCCTCCGGAGCAAAAAAGACAAACGTCCAGCTTTTGCTGCCACAGCAAAGGTGCCAGCGGGGAAAAGTAATGCTCGTTCTCACTGCCTCCTGGAACCCTTTCAAATGCCACAGACAATTTGGCCCTCTCTGCTTTCCTGCGGACTCCATCCTCAAAAGCACCTGTTTTCGCTTTTGGCAACCTCCGGAGCAAAAAAGACAAACGTCCAGCTTTTGCTGCCACAGCAAAGGTGCCAGCGGGGAAAAGTAATGCTGGTTCTCACTGCCTCCTGGAACCCTTTCAAATGCCACAGACAATTTGGCCCTCTCTGCTTTCCTGCGGACTCCATCCTCAAAAGCACCTGTTTTCGCTTTCGGCAGCCTCCGGAGCAAAAAAGAAAAACGTCCAGCTTTTGCTGCCACAACAAAGGTGCCAGCGGGGAAAAGTAATGCTGGTTCTCACTGCCTCCTGGAACCCTTTCAAATGCCCCAGACAATTTGGCCCTCTCTGCTTTCCTGCGGACTCCATCCTCAAAAGCACCTGTTTTCGCTTTCGGCAGCCTCCGGAGCAAAAAAGACAAACGTCCAGCTTTTGCTGCCACAGCAAAGGTGCCAGCGGGGAAAAGTAATGCTGGTTCTCACTGCCTCCTGGAACCTCTTCAAATGCCCCAGACAATTTGGCCCTCTCTGCTTTCCTGCGGACTCCATCCTCAAAAGCACCTGTTTTCGCTTTTGGCAACCTCCGGAGCAAAAAAGACAAACGTCCAGCTTTTGCTGCCACAGCAAAGGTGCCAGCGGGGAAAAGTAATGCTGGTTCTCACTGCCTCCTGGAACCCTTTCAAATGCCACAGACAATTTGGCCCTCTCTGCTTTCCTGCGGACTCCATCCTCAAAAGCACCTGTTTTCGCTTTCGGCAGCCTCCGGAGCAAAAAAGACAAACGTCCAGGTTTTGCTGCCACAGCAAAGGTGCCAGCGGGGAAAAGTAATGCTGGTTCTCACTGCCTCCTGGAACCTGTTCAAATGCCACAGACAATTTGGCCCTCTCTGCTTTCCTGCGGACTCCATGCTCAAAAGCACCTGTTTTCGCTTTTGGCAAACTCCGGAGCAAAAAAGACAAACGTCCAGCTTTTGCTGCCACAGCAAAGGTGCCAGCGGGGAAAAGTAATGCTGGTTCTCACTGCCTCCTGGAACCCTTTCAAATGCCACAGACAATTTGGCCCTCTCTGCTTTCCTGCGGACTCCATCCTCAAAAGCACCTGTTTTCGCTTTCGGCAGCGTCCGGAGCAAAAAAGACAAACGTCCAGCTTTTGCTGCCACAGCAAAGGTTCCAGCGGGGAAAAGTAATGCTGGTTCTCACTGCCTCCTGGAACCTCTTCAAATGCCCCAGACAATTTGGCCCTCTCTGCTTTCCTGCGGACTCCATCCTCAAAAGCACCTGTTTTCGCTTTCGGCAGCCTCCGGAGCAAAAAAGACAAACGTCCAGCTTTTGCTGCCACAGCAAAGGTGCCAGCGGGGAAAAGTAATGCTGGTTCTCACTGCCTCCTGGAACCCTTTCAAATGCCCCAGACAATTAAGCCCTCTCTGCTTTCCTGCGGACTCTATCCTCAAAAGCGCCTTTTTTCACTTTCGGCGCCCTCCGGTGGTAAAAAGACAAACGTCCAGCTTTTGCTGCCACAGCAAAGGTGCCAGCGGGGAAAAGTGATGCTGGTTCTCACTGCCTCCTGGAACTCTTTCAAATGCCCCAGACAATTTGGCTCTCTCTGCTTTCCTGCGGACTCCATCCTCAAAAGCACCTGTTTTCGCTTTCGGCAGCCTCCGGAGCAAAAAAGACAAACGTCCAGCTTTTGCTGCCACAGCAAAGGTGCCAGCGGGGAAAAGTAATGCTGGTTCTCACTGCCTCCTGGAACCTCTTCAAATGCCACAGACATTTTGGCCCTCTCTGCTTTCCTGCGGACTCCATCCTCAAAAGCACCTGTTTTCGCTTTCGGCAACCTCCAGAGCAAAAAAGACAAACGTCCAGCTTTTGCTGCCACAGCAAAGGTGCCAGCGGGGAAAAGTAATGCTGGTTCTCACTGCCTCCTGGAACCCTTTCAAATGCCACAGACAATTTGGCCCTCTCTGCTTTCCTGCGGACTCCATCCTCAAAAGCACCTGTTTTCGCTTTCGGCAGCCTCCGGAGCAAAAAAGACAAACGTCCAGCTTTTGCTGCCACAGCAAAGGTGCCAGCGGGGAAAAGTAATGCTGGTTCTCACTGCCTCCTGGAACCCTTTCAAATGCCACAGACAATTTGGCCCTCTCTGCTTTCCTGCGGACTCCATCCTCAAAAGCACCTGTTTTCGCTTTCGGCAGCCTCCGGAGCAAAAAAGACAAACGTCCAGCTTTTGCTGCCACAGCAAAGGTGCCAGCGGGGAAAAGTAATGCTGGTTCTCACTGCCTCCTGGAACCCTTTCAAATGCCACAGACAATTTGGCCCTCTCTGCTTTCCTGCGGACTCCATCCTCAAAAGCACCTGTTTTCGCTTTCGGCAGCCTCCGGAGCAAAAAAGACAAACGTCCAGCTTTTGCTGCCACAGCAAAGGTGCCAGCGGGGAAAAGTAATGCTGGTTCTCACTGCCTCCTGGAACCCTTTCAAATGCCACAGACAATTTGGCCCTCTCTGCTTTCCTGCGGACTCCATCCTCAAAAGCACCTGTTTTCGCTTTCGGCAGCCTCCGGAGCAAAAAAGACAAACGTCCAGCTTTTGCTGCCACAGCAAAGGTGCCAGCGGGGAAAAGTAATGCTGGTTCTCACTGCCTCCTGGAACCCTTTCAAATGCCACAGACAATTTGGCCCTCTCTGCTTTCCTGCGGACTCCATCCTCAAAAGCACCTGTTTTCGCTTTCGGCAGCCTCCGGAGCAAAAAAGACAAACGTCCAGCTTTTGCTGCCACAGCAAAGGTGCCAGCGGGGAAAAGTAATGCTGGTTCTCACTGCCTCCTGGAACCCTTTCAAATGCCACAGACAATTTGGCCCTCTCTGCTTTCCTGCGGACTCCATCCTCAAAAGCACCTGTTTTCGCTTTCGGCAGCCTCCGGAGCAAAAAAGACAAACGTCCAGCTTTTGCTGCCACAGCAAAGGTGCCAGCGGGGAAAAGTAATGCTGGTTCTCACTGCCTCCTGGAACCCTTTCAAATGCCACAGACAATTTGGCCCTCTCTGCTTTCCTGCGGACTCCATCCTCAAAAGAACCTATTTTCGCTTTCGGCAGCCTCCAGAGCAAAAAAAGACAAACGTCCAGCTTTTGCTGCCACAGCAAAGGTGCCAGCGGGGAAAAGTAATGCTGGTTCTCACTGCCTCCTGGAACCTCTTCAAATGCCCCAGACAATTTGGCCCTCTCTGCTTTCCTGCGGACTCCATCCTCAAAAGCACCTGTTTTCGCTTTTGGCAACCTCCGGAGCAAAAAAGACAAACGTCCAGCTTTTGCTGCCACAGCAAAGGTGCCAGCGGGGAAAAGTAATGCTGGTTCTCACTGCCTCCTGGAACCCTTTCAAATGCCCCAGACAATTTGGCCCTCTCTGCTTTCCTGCGGACTCCATCCTCAAAAGCACCTGTTTTCGCTTTCGGCAGCCTCCGGAGCAAAAAAGACAAACGTCCAGCTTTTGCTGCCACAGCAAAGGTGCCAGCGGGGAAAAGTAATGCTCGTTCTCACTGCCTCCTGGAACCCTTTCAAATGCCACAGACAATTTGGCCCTCTCTGCTTTCCTGCGGACTCCATCCTCAAAAGCACCTGTTTTCGCTTTTGGCAACCTCCGGAGCAAAAAAGACAAACGTCCAGCTTTTGCTGCCACAGCAAAGGTGCCAGCGGGGAAAAGTAATGCTGGTTCTCACTGCCTCCTGGAACCCTTTCAAATGCCCCAGACAATTTGGCCCTCTCTGCTTTCCTGCGGACTCCATCCTCAAAAGCACCTGTTTTCGCTTTCGGCAGCCTCCGGAGCAAAAAAGACAAACGTCCAGCTTTTGCTGCCACAACAAAGGTGCCAGCGGGGAAAAGTAATGCTGGTTCTCACTGCCTCCTGGAACCCTTTCAAATGCCCCAGACAATTTGGCCCTCTCTGCTTTCCTGCGGACTCCATCCTCAAAAGCACCTGTTTTCGCTTTCGGCAGCCTCCGGAGCAAAAAAGACAAACGTCCAGCTTTTGCTGCCACAGCAAAGGTGCCAGCGGGGAAAAGTAATGCTGGTTCTCACTGCCTCCTGGAACCTCTTCAAATGCCCCAGACAATTTGGCCCTCTCTGCTTTCCTGCGGACTCCATCCTCAAAAGCACCTGTTTTCGCTTTTGGCAACCTCCGGAGCAAAAAAGACAAACGTCCAGCTTTTGCTGCCACAGCAAAGGTGCCAGCGGGGAAAAGTAATGCTGGTTCTCACTGCCTCCTGGAACCCTTTCAAATGCCACAGACAATTTGGCCCTCTCTGCTTTCCTGCGGACTCCATCCTCAAAAGCACCTGTTTTCGCTTTCGGCAGCCTCCGGAGCAAAAAAGACAAACGTCCAGCTTTTGCTGCCACAGCAAAGGTGCCAGCGGGGAAAAGTAATGCTGGTTCTCACTGCCTCCTGGAACCTCTTCAAATGCCACAGACAATTTGGCCCTCTCTGCTTTCCTGCGGACTCCATCCTCAAAAGCACCTGTTTTCGCTTTCGGCAGCGTCCGGAGCAAAAAAGACAAACGTCCAGCTTTTGCTGCCACAGCAAAGGTGCCAGCGGGGAAAAGTAATGCTGGTTCTCACTGCCTCCTGGAACCCTTTCAAATGCCACAGACAATTTGGCCCTCTCTGCTTTCCTGCGGACTCCATCCTCAAAAGCACCTGTTTTCGCTTTCGGCAGCCTCCGGAGCAAAAAAGAAAAACGTCCAGCTTTTGCTGCCACAGCAAAGGTGCCAGCGGGGAAAAGTAATGCTGGTTCTCACTGCCTCCTGGAACCCTTTCAAATGCCCCAGACAATTTGGCCCTCTCTGCTTTCCTGCGGACTCCATCCTCAAAAGCACCTGTTTTCGCTTTCGGCAGCCTCCGGAGCAAAAAAGACAAACGTCCAGCTTTTGCTGCCACAGCAAAGGTGCCAGCGGGGAAAAGTAATGCTGGTTCTCACTGCCTCCTGGAACCCTTTCAAATGCCACAGACAATTTGGCCCTCTCTGCTTTCCTGCGGACTCCATCCTCAAAAGCACCTGTTTTCGCTTTCGGCAGCGTCCGGAGCAAAAAAGACAAACGTCCAGCTTTTGCTGCCACAGCAAAGGTGCCAGCGGGGAAAAGTAATGCTGGTTCTCACTGCCTCCTGGAACCCTTTCAAATGCCACAGACAATTTGGCCCTCTCTGCTTTCCTGCGGACTCCATCCTCAAAAGCACCTGTTTTCGCTTTCGGCAGCGTCCGGAGAAAAAAAGACAAACGTCCAGCTTTTGCTGCCACAGCAAAGGTTCCAGCGGGGAAAAGTAATGCTGGTTCTCACTGCCTCCTGGAACCTCTTCAAATGCCACAGACAATTTGGCCCTCTCTGCTTTCCTGCGGACTCCATCCTCAAAAGCACCTGTTTTCGCTTTCGGCAGCCTCCGGAGCAAAAAAGACAAACGTCCAGCTTTTGCTGCCACAGCAAAGGTGCCAGCGGGGAAAAGTAATGCTGGTTCTCACTGCCTCCTGGAACCCTTTCAAATGCCCCAGACAATTAAGCCCTCTCTGCTTTCCTGCGGACTCTATCCTCAAAAGCGACTTTTTTCACTTTCGGCGCCCTCCGGTGGTAAAAAGACAAACGTCCAGCTTTTGCTGCCACAGCAAAGGTGCCAGCGGGGAAAAGTGATGCTGGTTCTCACTGCCTCCTGGAACTCTTTCAAATGCCACAGACAATTTGGCTCTCTCTGCTTTCCTGCGGACTCCATCCTCAAAAGCACCTGTTTTCGCTTTCGGCAGCCTCCGGAGCAAAAAAGACAAACGTCCAGCTTTTGCTGCCACAGCAAAGGTGCCAGCGGGGAAAAGTAATGCTGGTTCTCACTGCCTCCTGGAACCTCTTCAAATGCCACAGACATTTTGGCCCTCTCTGCTTTCCTGCGGACTCCATCCTCAAAAGCACCTGTTTTCGCTTTCGGCAACCTCCAGAGCAAAAAAGACAAACGTCCAGCTTTTGCTGCCACAGCAAAGGTGCCAGCGGGGAAAAGTAATGCTGGTTCTCACTGCCTCCTGGAACCCTTTCAAATGCCCCAGACAATTTGGCCCTCTCTGCTTTCCTGCGGACTCCATCCTCAAAAGCACCTGTTTTCGCTTTCGGCAGCCTCCGGAGCAAAAAAGACAAACGTCCAGCTTTTGCTGCCACAGCAAAGGTGCCAGCGGGGAAAAGTAATGCTGGTTCTCACTGCCTCCTGGAACCCTTTCAAATGCCACAGACAATTTGGCCCTCTCTGCTTTCCTGCGGACTCCATCCTCAAAAGCACCTGTTTTCGCTTTCGGCAGCCTCCGGAGCAAAAAAGACAAACGTCCAGCTTTTGCTGCCACAGCAAAGGTGCCAGCGGGGAAAAGTAATGCTGGTTCTCACTGCCTCCTGGAACCCTTTCAAATGCCACAGACAATTTGGCCCTCTCTGCTTTCCTGCGGACTCCATCCTCAAAAGCACCTGTTTTCGCTTTCGGCAGCCTCCGGAGCAAAAAAGACAAACGTCCAGCTTTTGCTGCCACAGCAAAGGTGCCAGCGGGGAAAAGTAATGCTGGTTCTCACTGCCTCCTGGAACCCTTTCAAATGCCACAGACAATTTGGCCCTCTCTGCTTTCCTGCGGACTCCATCCTCAAAAGCACCTGTTTTCGCTTTCGGCAGCCTCCGGAGCAAAAAAGACAAACGTCCAGCTTTTGCTGCCACAGCAAAGGTGCCAGCGGGGAAAAGTAATGCTGGTTCTCACTGCCTCCTGGAACCCTTTCAAATGCCACAGACAATTTGGCCCTCTCTGCTTTCCTGCGGACTCCATCCTCAAAAGCACCTGTTTTCGCTTTCGGCAGCCTCCGGAGCAAAAAAGACAAACGTCCAGCTTTTGCTGCCACAGCAAAGGTGCCAGCGGGGAAAAGTAATGCTGGTTCTCACTGCCTCCTGGAACCCTTTCAAATGCCACAGACAATTTGGCCCTCTCTGCTTTCCTGCGGACTCCATCCTCAAAAGCACCTGTTTTCGCTTTCGGCAGCCTCCGGAGCAAAAAAGACAAACGTCCAGCTTTTGCTGCCACAGCAAAGGTGCCAGCGGGGAAAAGTAATGCTGGTTCTCACTGCCTCCTGGAACCCTTTCAAATGCCACAGACAATTTGGCCCTCTCTGCTTTCCTGCGGACTCCATCCTCAAAAGAACCTATTTTCGCTTTCGGCAGCCTCCAGAGCAAAAAAAGACAAACGTCCAGCTTTTGCTGCCACAGCAAAGGTGCCAGCGGGGAAAAGTAATGCTGGTTCTCACTGCCTCCTGGAACCCTTTCAAATGCCACAGACAATTTGGCCCTCTCTGCTTTCCTGCGGACTCCATCCTCAAAAGCACCTGTTTTCGCTTTTGGCAACCTCCGGAGCAAAAAAGACAAACGTCCAGCTTTTGCTGCCACAGCAAAGGTGCCAGCGGGGAAAAGTAATGCTGGTTCTCACTGCCTCCTGGAACCCTTTCAAATGCCCCAGACAATTTGGCCCTCTCTGCTTTCCTGCGGACTCCATCCTCAAAAGCACCTGTTTTCGCTTTCGGCAGCCTCCGGAGCAAAAAAGACAAACGTCCAGCTTTTGCTGCCACAGCAAAGGTGCCAGCGGGGAAAAGTAATGCTCGTTCTCACTGCCTCCTGGAACCCTTTCAAATGCCCCAGACAATTTGGCCCTCTCTGCTTTCCTGCGGACTCCATCCTCAAAAGCACCTGTTTTCGCTTTTGGCAACCTCCGGAGCAAAAAAGACAAACGTCCAGCTTTTGCTGCCACAGCAAAGGTGCCAGCGGGGAAAAGTAATGCTGGTTCTCACTGCCTCCTGGAACCCTTTCAAATGCCCCAGACAATTTGGCCCTCTCTGCTTTCCTGCGGACTCCATCCTCAAAAGCACCTGTTTTCGCTTTCGGCAGCCTCCGGAGCAAAAAAGACAAACGTCCAGCTTTTGCTGCCACAACAAAGGTGCCAGCGGGGAAAAGTAATGCTGGTTCTCACTGCCTCCTGGAACCCTTTCAAATGCCCCAGACAATTTTGGCCCTCTCTGCTTTCCTGCGGACTCCATCCTCAAAAGCACCTGTTTTCGCTTTCGGCAGCCTCCGGAGCAAAAAAGACAAACGTCCAGCTTTTGCTGCCACAGCAAAGGTGCCAGCGGGGAAAAGTAATGCTGGTTCTCACTGCCTCCTGGAACCTCTTCAAATGCCCCAGACAATTTGGCCCTCTCTGCTTTCCTGCGGACTCCATCCTCAAAAGCACCTGTTTTCGCTTTTGGCAACCTCCGGAGCAAAAAAGACAAACGTCCAGCTTTTGCTGCCACAGCAAAGGTGCCAGCGGGGAAAAGTAATGCTGGTTCTCACTGCCTCCTGGAACCCTTTCAAATGCCACAGACAATTTGGCCCTCTCTGCTTTCCTGCGGACTCCATCCTCAAAAGCACCTGTTTTCGCTTTCGGCAGCCTCCGGAGCAAAAAAGACAAACGTCCAGCTTTTGCTGCCACAGCAAAGGTGCCAGCGGGGAAAAGTAATGCTGGTTCTCACTGCCTCCTGGAACCCTTTCAAATGCCACAGACAATTTGGCCCTCTCTGCTTTCCTGCGGACTCCATCCTCAAAAGCACCTGTTTTCGCTTTCGGCAGCCTCCGGAGCAAAAAAGACAAACGTCCAGCTTTTGCTGCCACAGCAAAGGTGCCAGCGAAGTAATGCTGGTTCTCACTGCCTCCTGGAACCCTTTCAAATGCCCCAGACAATTTGGCCCTCTCTGCTTTCCTGCGACTCCATCCTCAAAAGCACCTGTTTTCGCTTTCGGCAGCCTCCGGAGCAAAAAAGACAAACGTCCAGCTTTTGCTGCCACAGCAAAGGTGCCAGCGGGGAAAAGTAATGCTCGTTCTCACTGCCTCCTGGAACCCTTTCAAATGCCACAGACAAGACAATTTGGCCCTCTCTGCTTTCCTGCGGACTCCATCCTCAAAAGCACCTGTTTTCGCTTTTGGCAACCTCCGGAGCAAAAAAGACAAACGTCCAGCTTTTGCTGCCACAGCAAAGGTGCCAGCGGGGAAAAGTAATGCTGGTTCTCACTGCCTCCTGGAACCCTTTCAAATGCCCCAGACAATTTGGCCCTCTCTGCTTTCCTGCGGACTCCATCCTCAAAAGCACCTGTTTTCGCTTTCGGCAGCCTCCGGAGCAAAAAAGACAAACGTCCAGCTTTTGCTGCCACAACAAAGGTGCCAGCGGGGAAAAGTAATGCTGGTTCTCACTGCCTCCTGGAACCCTTTCAAATGCCCCAGACAATTTGGCC